>NC_136642.1:10474768-10676643 GCF_949748355.1 Melanostigma gelatinosum | reverse complement strand
GTTTGTTTTGATCAATTGTGTTGGTTTTGTTGGTTGTAGATCGTCCAACAAACTTAACTCCTGCATCTTGCACAACATCCACGACCATAATGAAAATATGTGTGATTTGATGTACTTAGATGGTGGCCAGTTCATACCATAGGTATGTCAATTAGATATGTGTATTTTTACCATTTACATTGTACTGTCCTAAGTTTTTATGGGATATGATGTTCAACAACAATCCAATGGGTTTACTGGCACTTTAAAACAAGCAAACATTTTGTTATATGCTGATTTGTTTTCTTGTTATGCATTATTTTTTGTTTCAGAGAGGCTGCAATTTTGAATTTAGTTTTGGATAACTTTCACCCGACTCATCAAATACCAGTATTCTTCTATTATTGTTCTCCCACACACGCCTCTGTTTGGGAGTGAAATGCAGTGTATTTACTTGTGCATTTCATTTGAATTCCACATAACATTACTTATCTTTTCAGCACTGTTTCAGGGGTGTGGACATTTTCAAACAGACCTATAGCAGACTAGCATCAGTCATGTTTTTGATTCTGTGTGGCTGATAGGGCTTCCAGCTGTGACGCAGCGACATTAGTGTATCGTGATTGGCTGGCGGTTTGTGACGTTTAATGTCATTAAGCAGCCCATTGGTCAGTGGTAGTAGGTTAAACTGAGGATCGTATTTTTGTTCCTGTGTCAACCAAAAGAAGAAAAGAAGAGCAGTTAGTGAGACCCAGCTAAGTTACCATCTTAAGACCGTTTTTTTTTTAAAGATTACGGAAAGGTCTCCTCACACCTGACACCAGCCAGACATTCACCCCGTTTGAAGATGGTAAGTTGGGTGACCGAGGATGTTGCTAACGGCTAACGGGAGTAGCTGCTAGCTTGATCCGATGTTTAGCCGTCGAGCTTTTAATTTGGGTTGTGACTACTTGCTGGAGTGTCCGACGTTAATTAACCGTGATCTACATTTGTGTAATGTAACATATACATGTATGTTATTAAATACTGTACCACACGTGTTACAGTCATCGAGCTGCTTTAACATGAGCGTCATCTTGAGGCTAGGCTAGTGTAGGCTAACGGTAATGAAACACTAACGTAACGTTAAAGTTACCTAGACTGGAGCGTCCTTTATCGGACGGCACAATCACCTCTCCATCGCTGGGACGTTGCCCGGCTGTCGTGATTGTGTGAATGCCAAATTAGTTAATTTAGTTTTTTAAAACTTTTTTTAAGGTTTCTTATTCGTAAGAGTTGAAATGATTGTGAATATGCTAACGTTACATGATTAAGAGCAACCAGACATTAATTGATGGTGGATTTGTCTTTTACCAGTTGGGGTTTAGTGATCTTTATGTTTATTATTATTATTATTATTATTATTATTATTATTATTATAATAACACAGTAAATAGAACAATGTGTGTGGACGTCATTGCCAACGTAACATTAGTTTGCTTTAGTGTTTAGTGCAAATAATTGATTACCATTAAATCCCAGAAAACTCTAATGTATAGTTTCAACCTTAAAGGCGTAGCTATGCAAGGACTACCCTGTATGTACTAATATTACTTTTCAAGCTGATATCTGTATTTGTTATTCTCACTCACTCATTATCTTTGTGCAGATGCAAAACAGGTTGCATATCGTTCGGAAATAAGACCATCATACTTTCTAGCATGGCATGTATTTGTGGCAGCATTGCATTGGTGATGAGATCCAGGAAAAAAGATCATTACAGCATTTAAATAACGCTGCATTTTCTGTCCACAGAGGTGAATTCCCTCTGCATCAGTAGTACAGTAATGGTGTCAGGAAAGCAGCTCGACCATTGTCAAAATACCTCAAACTTTTAGGTTTTCTCTTGCAGTAAGTCTGTACAAATCAGGGTTCAACGTTAATGTCCTTTTTTGTTGGTCAGAAGACTGCAGTCAATTTTTTCTTGGCCCACTTCAAATTGTTTTGTTCATTAGCGGGTATCAATTCACATTTGGTCCTGTGCATGTGCGACTCTCAACAGAGATGAGAAGGCTCACTCCTTCCAATGTGTTTGTTTATGTGCAAGTGAGTTGCTAGCTTCACCAGCTCGACGTGGCGTTTACTTGCCTCTGGCAATCGGGTATCCTTGCTGTTGGCTAAACTATCTTTCTCTCTCTCTACAGAACTCCAATGTGGAGAATTTGCCTCCTCAGGTTCTTCGCTTGGTCTACAAAGAAGTTTCAGCTTTAGCAGCAGACCCGCCCGAGGGCATCAAGATCTACCCCAGTGACGAAGACATAACTGAGCTACATACAGCCATCGAAGGACCGGGTAAGGATTGCAATATGGTGTCATATCAGACTGGCATTGGCCGTGATAACCTAACAAACATTACTTTGTGTGCGTTCTCAAAATAAGAAATTGTTGCATGATAAGAAACAGTTTATTCAGCATAGAGATAGATGTAGCAGTCGTCTCCTCAACTATGTTCAGGTTATTGTTTTACATAATTTACTCATTAGGCGAATTAAGACGGGTATTTCTGCGTCAGTTTTACAAAGTAGGAATTGTTTCCTTTCCATGGCTCCTTGAAAATGTAAATATTGTAAAGAAGCTTTGTATCTGAATTTACTAGATGTTGCTAAAAACATGTGATGCACACAACCCACTTAATCCACGCAGTGTGACACATTGTCTTATCACTATGAACTTATTGCTTCAGACCGTGTTATTAAATATGCCGTGAAGTGCCAGACCACATTTTGTTAACTCCTCCACAAACCAACTTCTCTATATATATATATATATATATATATATATTTAAAAAACTAAATTAAGTCCTAAATCTCACTTGCTTTAAGCTGTAGGAACGCTGTGTATCCAAACCAGACATACGCTTCTTTCAGTCATTAGTTTGAAGTGGCAACACAGTATGTTTTTAAGGGGACATATTCCTTAGATTGTGTGTGACCGTTTTATTCATAGTTCAAAAAGATTATGATGTTTTTGTTAGTTGATTCAGTTGCCTCTCATTGACCCTTTTTTTGTTTTCATGGATCAAGTTTGGCACAGTCGGGACATACTGTTCATGAGATCAATTCTTTATGCTTTGACAGAGGGAACTCCGTTTGCTGGTGGCGTTTTCCGAATGCGTCTGGTCCTCGGGAAGGACTTCCCTGCGGTTCCACCCAAGGGGTATTTCCTGACCAAGATTTTTCACCCCAATGTGGGTCACAAGGGAGAGATCTGTGTCAACGTGCTGAAGAGGGACTGGAAGGCAGAGCTCGGCCTCAGACATGTCTTACTTGTAAGCAGAAATATCAGTCTTTGTGAATGTCAGCCGTGTTGCGGTCACCGCGTTTTAATCTCCTTTTCATTTCCCCACAGACAATCAAGTGTCTTCTCATCCATCCGAATCCAGAGTCGGCTCTGAACGAAGAGGCCGGCCGTTTGCTGTTAGAGGACTATGCAGAATACGAGTCCCGCGCTCGCCTGCTCACAGAGATCCACGCCATGGGCGGGTCCTCTGGGGAACCTCAGGACCCTAACGACGGCCCACAGCCGAAGAAGCACGCGGGCGACCCCATGAAGAGAGCGGGGCCCAGTGCGGCAGCGGTGCCAGCGGCTCTGGGTAACGGGGCCAATGGAGCCAGTACCACCAGCAGCAATAGTAGTAGTAGCACTAATGTAGCAGGGAAAAAGAAAGCAGATAAAAAGCGTGCATTGAGGCGACTTTAATACCTCCACGGAATTCTCAGTGTGCGTGTGTACGTTTGTGAGCGAGAGAGTGCGTGTAAATATCAATATTGGAAGTGTGCTGACAATGTTTTTGTTCCCCCTTTTTTTTTCTGACTCTTTCTACCACCTATCCAGACTGTCTACTTTGTACTCGCACCTTAACTTCTGTTTTGCCTGCAGTTTGTCCTGTCGGCATAACATGTTTGTTAATGATTCCCATACCCGAACACATGATGATGAAATGTTTCTTCCTCTTTTTAAAGGAAAGACGGCACCTGCACTGCGGAGATCATGCCATCCGCTGTATTTTTGCTCTGGGCCTATAGTGTGACTCAGTAAGACAGGGAATGGGATTCACATGACCTCTAATGTCTGTCCATTAATAATGAGACATAACTGCTATTGTGTGTCGGGCTTGGTATCGGCTCTCTTTAAAGTGTTTCCTGGTTAATGCTGCTGTGATGGTACTGTGTACTGCTCAGCCAGGCTCACCCGAGAGTCCACACCAGGACGTTACTTTAATTAAAGTCAGGTTTTCAAATTAAACACAGAAATAATGGATAGAATCTCAAACTCATTTTAATGTTTTGTTTTTTTCTTGTTTTTTTTTCTAAAACTGTTTCACTGTCCAGTATTTACAAAAGTTGTTTATAATTGACATGTTCATATATTCAGCTGTCTTGTGGTTGTGCGTGAAGACCTAGATCAGTGACTGAGGGAACAGGGTAGTTTGCAAGAATACTTGATTAAAAATGAATGATCTAATCTCTGTATTAAGCATACAGTGGTGTGACTCGCTTAAACCACCCTGCTTCCCTACAAAGCGGTATGTGCTCTCAGATACCCGGCTCTGCGACCAGCTATGTGGGTACCTGAGATGACATCTGTAGTGAAAACTTCCAGGTTTGATAGAATTTTGTCTGCCCACCCGTTTCACTGGCAGGCAGGGTTTCCTGGGCAGGTTTTCTCTCTGTACTGAATGCATGCCGGGCCTACATTTCCCAAGGAAAAACACTGAAGCGCTGTCTTAATTAGGATGGAAAATGTGCCTCTGAATCTCCTGTCATTGTGCAGACTGTTGGCTGGATATTTTGTGTCCATTTTAAATTATTTAAATTAATAAAACATTGAAATACAAGAAGTGAAAAATGACTATTTGCTCTATTATTTAGAGTTCCTTTGCATTGATGATTTACTCTGGGGAAATCTTAGCGGTTTGTGTACCTGTATAGCTGAGATACCCTCTTGTTTTTACTGCTCAGTGAATACCATTCTATATTTGTATCCTGCTCTGCTGATGGAATAACCATTATGAGGAAATCAGTAATTGCTTCCACCCCAGCAAACCATTGAGTGAAAGTGCACCCGGTAGAGCGTCACTGGACCATCTAATGAAGGGCTCCACCAGCCTCTGCTGCAGACATGCAGCAGCCCACCCACCTGTGCACAAATAGCTGCCTGCCATGCAGGTAATTATCGGGCCCCTCTTAGACACCTGGGGGTCCACATAACCCTTTACACCTTTCCTCAGCCCCGTTTTGGAAGTGCGTACACCTTCCCCATCTGCTATCCACCTCAATAGCATATCTATACCAGCTTCTCGTAAAACAAACACTTTTATATGATATGAGTCAGATGTAAAGGGTATGTTTGTCCTGTGTCAGACAGTGAAATGGTATTCATTATGATTCATCCCGAGGTCTAATGTGTGATCACTACGTTCCTCAGTGAACATCATTCATGTGCTGTCGACGATGTGAAAATCGTGAGGTGGCAGGTCCTGTGTGTGACGTTGGCACGAGGCCAAAGGAGCAAACTTCCTGTCTTACATACATCAAAAACGCATCTCCATCACTCTTCCCTCAACGTGTTGTACATTTCCAGCCCTCCCTGCTCGTCTCAAACTTTTGAGAAATCTCTGAATTACCAATGCAGGTCCGGGTCTAATGGAGAGTTTCGTTCACGCATCAGTGTTGGAGCTTTTGCGCGGATCCTCTCCCCTTCCCCATTTTCATAGCTTTTATAATTGCCACCAACATAATGACACAGTTGCTGTGGCAACCATCTCTCGCTCTCTATTTTTCTCTCTCTCATTCACACACACACACTTTGGATTCTGGAGGTCTTCCACTGAATTTACCGGCTGCTTTAATTTAGCAAATTTCCCCCTGTTGATATATTTCTATATTTTGTCTCAACCCAGCATTTTACTTTCATCAAAGAACAGCAGCTACATTCCTGACTGGTATTTTCTTTCTTTCCCAGAGTCATGTGAATGTCGGTGTTCAGGGTCATTAAATTAAAGAGGCAAATTAAATGGAGGGGAATAAAGATGAACGACACTAGTTGAATGGGCCTGATGACCATCAGAGCCGAGCAGCGCGGAGTTGAGAGTCTCATCAGCACCAGTCTGAGCGACCAATCACAGCGCTCCGCCACTTGCGGACCTCCGTGAAGCCAGTCGCAGTTAGGTGGTGTAACCTATCTCGCTTGTAAATTATGAAGCGAACCAGCTCCAGTCGATTCCAGATGGAGAAAAGTTAAATTTGGGGATTTATTTTTTCCAGATGACGCGTTTGTCATTTTGAGCTCCTGAATCTACTGCGTGTTCTCCAGAATAGTTGCACTATAACTTGTGCTCTTCGAGAAACGGGATTTTTTTTCGGATAGTGATAGTTGAATTGCTTTGTCACATGCATCAGACAATTTAAGAACATCTCGCGCCACTGACTCTCTCGCTCTTTCTATCTTGCTTGAGTTTTTCCTCCCCTCTTTTTGCCGTGATGATGGATTATCAATAGCCTGATGGGGACACGAAAATAACGACTGAGCTCTGCAGCACTTGTGGAAGAAACGTTTAACACAGGTGACGGATCCAGCAACAGTTCAAGCTGTCCTGATCATCCTCTGCCACAATAACAGGCTGCCATCTGAGAAACGCTAGAGATACAGTGCGCAGGCTCCCCCAGCGCTGTTCTCCAGCATCAAACCCCACAGCAGCGCACAGGTAAGACACGACATTATGCACCTTTTATTAATGCAACACCAATTACCGAATTACCCACAGAAACTGTTTGATACCTGGTGTTTCTGTCTGTATGAAGAACGTGTTAGGCAATTTGTTTGGGCGCATCAGCTGTGCTGGAGGCTGTCAAACAAAAAAAACATTTGGATGAAAGCTGCGCCATGAAAACATCATTACGCTTTACGCTTCATGGCATGCCTTTCATCATTTAAACACTTTATTCGACAGCGCATTGCGATGTACTGAACATTTTGTTACTAGGACCGACACATCCAGCCGGACTACACACACAAACACACGCACCGGCACGGATACACCCACGCACTCTTAGCCTTCTGATGCATGCAAGTCATTTCCATTTCCCGCATGCTTGTTCATTGCAAGTTGCAACTTATTAACCGAATGAAGGATGGATTTTTTCCCCCTGAAGTGTCGATGACCAAATGCAAAGTCACTGCGCAGCATATATTCGCCTGATAAGACTAAAGCGGCGCCGCTGTTTTCACTGCAATTAAATGTATTTTGCATCAACATGACTTGAATTCAGGATTTTTCCCCTTCATTGATACGCATGTCAGTGCGTTTTTGCAACAGCGTGGCTAAAGAAAAAAAAGGGGCCATTTTGTTTCATTTCCAACAACCTGTTGAAATTGTTGCATGCTCAGCCGTCTGCACGGCTTGTCAGCAACCAGCAATGAAAGTAAGGGGAGCCGTTTGGCTTATTTGCGTTGATACAATTGCTTGCGAAAAAATAAATCTGTGGAAACGGTTTGTTTCACCTCCAGTGGCCATGTAACTCAGGAATGCATCAGTTGTGAATGTGTTGCCCTTCACCCTTCAGTTCCCATCCTCTCTACTGCATTGCTTCAGCAGCACAATACAGAGATACTGACAGGAAAACATTTGCTTCTATTGTATGTTGAGTCACTTTGCTGGGAAAATTTGACATTGGACAATTCACGCTTTAGGGTGCAGGAGGACTGACCCTGCATGTTTTTAATTCTTTATTTTAGATCTCTGTCACGGTTTAAAAAAAAAAGCTGTAACTGCACATTCATTGGGGAGTGGTTCGGACATGTTGTCCAGAAAATCCTCATTAAGTGAGCAGAAAGAAAATCTGGTAATGGAAGTTGAGCAGCGGTGTCATCTTGTCGAGCAGGAGACGGGCACATGTGACTTTGAAATCTGGTTTGGCTAATGGGTGTAGATTGGATTCTGCCTCGCTTCTCTTTCGCTGCCTCTTTCACTCACACACAGACAGAGCTGCAGTGCTATTCTGAGAGAGTTAGCGGCCTCAACCCACGCACAGAATCTGAGAAAGAGAGAAAGGCAGAACAAGGGAGAATAGAGGAGAAGGAGGCAGCAAGAGGAATAAAGGAGAGAGAGAGAAAGAGACTGACAGGGAAGGTTTAAATAATTCCTACTATATTCTCTCACATGCACACAAAGCCTTTTTACAGTTTCACATTTTTACCCCTTTAACTGCTCCAACAGCAGCTGATTTACAGTCTCGATGAGCACTCATCTTGTGCGTGGCGTTGGCTGCATATGCAGATCTGTTTGGTGGTGCTGTTTGTGTGATGTGCTGTGTTGTATTGGTAAGTGCTGGGAGAAATGTACTAGATTCTGTGCCACCCACACACCGCCCTCCCACTCATGGTCGTCTCTGCATCTATACCTCTGGCTCTTCCCGCTCGCCACAATCTCTTTGCTCATTTAAATCCCTACCCTGCATTTATCCCTCTGCTCTCGTTCTCCCTTTCTCACATCATTGGCTTCTCAGGAGCTCCCGCGACCAAACAGGCGCACTGACACACACTCGGCCTCTCACGATGGCCACAACGCAATGAATAAAAAGAAGTCTGTATTGTGTCAGTGCAGGGCGTCTTTCTAATCACGCCTCTCGTTTGTCTTGCAGCGGACCCATTCCGGGTCGGTCGACGTGTAAACTTGAAGAAAATTCTGGAAATCAAGCAGAAGATTTAGAGACGACAGAGGAACTCTTTTGTTGGAGAACTGCTGCCTCTGTGTCTCTCCTTCTTCTTCCTCTGAACTCTCCGCAGAAGGTCAGAGGAGCATGTAACCGAAACAAGCGGAGCCCTCGGTGATCTCAGCATTCTGTCTCCCCCATCTGTGCCTACATTCTCCGCTACAGATAGGGACATTTTGATAATTACATGCAATTATAATTTCTGTGGGAGACAGATCTGCCTCTGTCTATTATTGCCAACACCTCCAACACAATAACTTCACACATTTACATATTTCTCAACAAAAGTGATATTCTTTGAACCTCGGAGACAGATCAGGAATAATTTTACTTGGAGAGACATGTCACATGGAGACGCAATGTGCCATTCAGTTCACATCTAATTAGTGATACTGTTCAATGACGGGTAACGTTTTGTGCCTAAAAGCTGAATAGAGAGCATTTAAATTCCATGACGTTTGCCTGATTTTGCAGTGCATTTCACAGGCTGGGAGTCAGTTCCTTGGTTTATGCTTACTCTTAATTTTCAGCTGGTACAGTCTTCTAGCACTTCAGCTGAGCCTCCCTCATTATCACCACCAGCCCACAGTTACAGTCCGTGCCAGACGACTACGGATGCACAGAAATGCAACGCTAGAAAAGATTGAGATAAAGTACACGACGTATCTATGATGTGACGAGTGCCTATAGAACAAGTTCACGTGGAGACATGTCCCTGCTCTAGAGAAACTAGGCATGACCAATGCACAGTTGTGTCTGTTAATCCCGTTTGATTGTTTACAATGCCGATGAACACAAAATATACGAAAAGTATTCTAGATTTCATAGATATTTTCAGAAAGGAATTGCTTACAGCTTATATAAGTGCCAGTTCTGAATGTATGTAGTGCCAGACTAAGATTCAGGAATGAACAAAACAGATAAAACTGTTTACATTTGATGAAACACAGGCCATAGACGATTGTTCAAGTGCCATGATCAGCACAGGAATGTATCGGACTGCCATATTTTATTGAAAATCCTCGCTTCTAATTTTTACTGGCCTTTGTGCTTTCAAAAATGTATTCCATCCAGCGGTGCGTCAGCTATTTGTCCTTTTGTTCTGTGCGAGGTGAAGCGTAGGACAAGGCATTAAGCACTAAAAGCATGAAGATTGTTTTTTTCAATCTGTCCTTTTTTCAAAGCTGCATTCATTTTAGTGTTCATGAGAGGGCAACAGATGAAGTCACTACACATTCAGAGTTCCTTTCTAGCAGTAAATTAAAACCATTTTAATACCATTAATGACAACTATTGAAACCTACCAACTGTTTTTGATCGTGGTAGACCTTTTGATTTGGAATGTTCCTGACCTTTTCTAATATTACACCATAGAAATACTCCGTTTCTGACAAAAACAAAAACAAAACAGGCTTCAAATTTCATCATCCAACATTGCTGAATGAAACTACGATACATCATCAATATCCAGTAGGTTGCTCATGGTACTTGGTTATTTCACATGCTATTTTAGTGGGTTAAACTGCAAAAGCGGATACAGCGGTGTAACTGCATTGACTCAACAACAGAAAATAGATCTCTTAGTCATGTAAAAATGACGCCCACCACCAATCTCCTAGTCCTCGCTGTCTCCCTGCTCTCCCTCCTTACTGCCCAAGTCACCCCTGTTGCGGAGACCTCTCCGTCCCCCCCATCTCAGCAAATAGACCGCTCACAGAGGCCTTTCACCGCGGAGCCCAAGGCTAGCCCCAGCCCCCCTTTCCTTCTCCTCGCCATGCAGGTCAAAATCAGGCCGGCAGCCCGCCAAGGCAGGACCAAAACCCCCGAGAAACTTCCGGAAACCTCAGAGGGAGTTCTTGAGACGCCTCCAAGACCCCTTGCCCAGGTCATGTTCCCCAAGAATGTGACTTCATCAGAGGCCCTCGCACCTCCCTTAGGCGCCGCCCAGGTAGAGCCCATTAAACCTCGTCTGATGGACATATGGATGGATGTATGTCGGGGTTATTATGACGTCATGGGACAGTTTGACAGCGCTTTCAACTGCTCCAAGGACAGCTTCGTCTTTTGCTGTGGAACCTGCCACTACCGCTTCTGCTGCCCAGATCGCACCCGGCAACTGGAGCAGGACATCTGTAAAAACTACGACTCTCCAGACTGGGCCAAGCCACAGACAGACGCCATGATGTTATCAGATGATTTAGGTCCTGACCCGGACTTTGATCCGCTGAAGCAGCAGAGCCACAACACGGGCTTCGTCATCGGAGGCGTCATCGTTTTCATGGTGGCTGTCGCCGTGGGCATCAAGGTGGTCTTCAACAAGGTGCAACAGGAAGCCAACCAAAGGGACCTAAATATGCCCAGGTGAGGCTTTGAAAAATATTTTTCCATCACCTCTCACTGCTGGATTTGTTACTTCCATATGAATACTGTAATAAAATTCGGTCTTCGGGACTCCACAAAAGGCCCACATTCATCACCATGGGCTCAGAATGATGTTGTTAGTCATCAGATGAAACATATTTGATCTTCATCGAGTGGCTGCTGCAGATTCCTCTCAGCTTTATATCTTATATTGCCCGTAATCTTGGCAATAAAGATTTGCATTTAGATTTTTGTACAGGTTGCAGTTTTCTGTCTTGGGGTGCAGTGGTGGAGGACGACAGTTGTCGACTTATATAGAGCGAGAGGTTGATCCTTTAAAGAATGGTAATGATTAATAGAGTATTGTTGTCTTCTAATTCTGCTTATTCAAGCACAGTTACAGGTTAATCATTGTCCACAAATTAATAACCAAACAATTGGTGTTTATGAAAAAGATTTTAACACCACATACATCTCATATAACAAATATGAGATTGACATTTTCATAAATTGATCTCAAATTAAATGATTTACATTTATCCTCACATGAATATGATCGATCACTTACCCACCAATCCAATGTCCGAAACCGATACCCTGTAAACAATATCGACAATGATGAATATGAAAAATCAAAACATAGACTGCGTGACATAACTTCATGAATTTGATATGATCGGCAGCCGTTAGCCAATAGTTTATTGCCGATTTCATCTTGTGTTTCCCTTTTTTTTAATTTATTTTATTACTTCATTAGAGCCCTGGTCGACATGTTGCGGCACCAGTCGAGCCCAGTCCAGCAGGATGAGAGAAACAACAGCGTGGCTTTGGCTGTAGCGGACACACAGGGGACACTGGGGAGACCTCCGAAAAATCTTTATGCCCCAGGACTGCCCAGCAAGGACAACAGATGTGAGAGTTCAGGTTATTTTACAGCATGAGTGAATAGCACAGTCAGAGCCCCAACCAGAGCTTTGTAACAGCATCCTCTGTGTGCCGGGGCACATCGTGTTTGTAGCCATTGTGGAAAAAAACAGAACAGAATATCTATGCTTTATATGAAGATGGTGAGAAGCACTGTGCATGTGAGATGACGTGAAGGTGAATTGATGCAAAAATGTCTTTGGCTGCTTTCATCTTTGTATGTTAAAGGACCATTGAACTGGAAACTGCCTGACATCCATTTTGAGCTGATTACCTTGTGTTCTTCTTGCAGTGGGCAATTTGCAACACAATTTCATCCACTCATCAGGCACCAGCCCCAAACACACCGCAACTATCGGTAAGGCAGCTGGTGAAAGCCGGGCTCCTCTGTGAATTGCATGTAATCACCACGATGCTTCATTTACTTTGTTCAGTTTCATTTAAGCTCAACAGTAGACTCATTCATCCCAACAATAATAATGATTATCAGAGCTTTGGTTGCTTGTGTTGAAAGCAAGTTAAAGTCTGTCTGTGAATGTCAGCAGATTCTCACACGGCTACGTGCAGCGCGCTCTAGCCAGAGGAGCAAATCTCATTTAACACACAGTTGTTTTCTCGCTGTGGTCCCTGTAGAACGCACCCCTCGAATGAACAACGCTCAGCTGGCAGCTGGAGGCACCCTGCTTTCCAGTAAACACAACAACACCAAATCCCAGCCGTCCTTCCACCACTCCCTGCACAACCTGGCTCAGCTGCCGCCCTCCTATGAGAGTGCCACCAAGCCTGAGCTCAACAGATATTCCTCGCTCAAACGCCTCGGTAAGTATCTTCATTTTACGAGAAATAAGGACAAAATGTACCAGTCTGTCTGCCCCTCTCTTCCCTCGCAGCTGTTCCGCGAGCACTGAAGCACGGTGACACTCTTGACACCAGGGCACAAAGTGCAGGATGCATCATTATGTGCTGATGCTATTTACTGTGGTGATAAACAATTCAGAGAAATTTTGTTTGGCTTCCAGAGAAAGGTCTTGATGAGTACTCGTCTGGTTACTGCACCACCAAGAGACGGCCTCACACAGCCCAGCCGGCTCTCCAGTCTTCTCAGCACCACCTCCACTGGGGTGGAGACTACACCCTCAGTGGTAGAGGAACCCTCCCCAGGCATGCAGTCCGTCCCTGGATCCCGCCGCCACCTTCTGGCATGCCTGCCTCACCAACCCCCAACCCTTACCCTCTGGATCCCCCGGAGCCCCACTACAACCCTAATTATGACACTCTCTCCAAGACCGCGAGGAAAGTCAAATCCTCTGACCAGCTGCTCAACATGGGTGACGTCCCTGGCAACACAGGAACACTGTCCAGGTTGTCCAAGAACCAGCAACACCAGTACTACAAAGCCATGGTTGCCTCCAATAAGAACTCCAACACGCAGACCCTCACCAGGAAGACCCAGGACAGGCAGACCCAGGACAGGCAGACCCAGGACAGGCAGGACAGGCAGACCCAGGACAGGCAGACCCAGGACAGGCAGGACAGGCAGACCCAGGACAGGCAGACCCAGGACAGGCAGACCCAGGACAGGCAGGACAGGCAGGATAGGCAGGACAGGCAGGATAGGCAGGACAGGCAGGACAGGCAGGATAGGCAGGACAGGCAGGACAGGCAGGACAGACAGGAACGGTTGCTCATGTCCCCGGACCATTTGGAGGAAAGGATGGGGGTCGGCGGGATGGGGGTTGCAGATCCATACGCCCACACAGGAGGGATTGTCCCCACGCTGCCTCGCCAGCAGAAGGCCCAGTCACAGCAGAACGTCTGCGCCACGCCCTCCCTCGACCGACACCACATGATCAAGATGAACTCTCACCCCACGTCTGGACGAGAGCAGGAGAGGAGCACGGCCATGACGGGGCACATGAGCGGGGGCATGGGCTGGGCGGGGGAGCCGCCCGCGCAGGGGGTAGTCATGGGAACGGGAACACTAGGGGGCCACAGCGCCAGAAGGATGGCTTTTGCAGCGAAACGGCAGAACACCATTGAGCAGCTACATTTCATACCGGGAGGGGGCGGTGGGGGGTCGGCAGGAAGCGGAGGAGGGAGTCAGGGCATCAGGACGGGGAGCAAAAATGAGGTGACGGTGTGAGGTTTGTGCCTAATGTAGAGTTTACCCCTCATCAAAGATATGGGACTAGATCACCCTTCTGCATTTAACTATTAGATATTCAACTACAAGAAATAAAACTAGAAGTATAACGTATAGTAACAGTATAACGTGTTTAGGCTATTGAAATTTGTGTTACCTTGTAATTAAATCGCTTAAATATGATTACTTAATTGAAACTCTAGATGGGGAATATCTGTTCCAATTATGTAATAGCCTACATCAGCCATATTTTGGAACAAAATTTGCCATATTGCCATATACAGCGGTGCCATTACTATAGATAGACTGACTGGAAGGGTGAAACAAAACCAACAAAAGTGTCGTTCATAATTTAGTTTTTATATTTTGCAAAACGTACTCAGGAGCCATATTAGATAGGGAACAAGACGATATATATACATATATATACTGTACGTATATATACATATATATATATATACGTATATATGTATATATACATATTTATACGTATATATACATATATATATATATATATATAGAGAGAGGTTGATGAAGAGGAGCAGCATCTGGAATATTGTATCACAGAATTCAATGGAGAATTGAGCCAACTACCTGCTGGACTGTCAGCCTATTCAGCTCTTGCCGACAATGATTTATCAAACTGAACCTCACGGGGGAGAAGCCCGGTGGACCAGATGAGTGTGAATAAACCGTGTGCCTGGTGAGGGATTTTGGAGATCTGACACCTGAACCTCATCACAGGGAGAAGGAACGGATTTTTGTTGCTTCCCATGTGAATGAGTGGACGAGGTGGGGGCTGTTTCTTACTGGGACACTGCAGCCTTGGAAGGATTTGAAAGCGCGGACATACCCACACTACCAATCTGACGCCTGGGTTGCCTAGTTTTCCATGTGACCTTAGATCCAAACCCCCAGACGGACTCACACACTGATCACTGTTACACTACAGGAGTGTAAACTGATGTTAGAGTACGTTATGGGTGAGTTTCCCCTCATGTTCCCATCTCAAGATCAGGACCTAACTGTAAAAACGATGGGCCACCAAATAATATAGAGCCATCTGCCATGTTATTACAGAAATATCTTGACACAAACACAGACGAGTCAAGAGACGCATGTGTTCAGTTTACCAATAAAACGACAACTTGCTTTACTGCGGGTTGTGAACGAAGAGCAAAGGTTTTTCTACAGAGCACAAATGAATAGACTGTGATGCAGACATTGCACTTACACAACTGTCCTTCAAAGCCATTTATGGAGATACAAAGAAAATACCACAGAGGAAGCTGGTCTGACAATCACCATTTTATTATTCTCACCAGGTGACAAATTATACAAGTCGGTGATATTTTGTACAGTCAAAGGATTGGCTTCAGAGCAAGCCAAAAATAACCTCTGAGTCAGGAGAGAGAGGGCGACCCGAGGCTTTCTCCTGCGTGGCTCAATATGGCGTAAGAGACTCGGATGGTTAGGAAGCCCTCCCCGTCCTCAAGAGGAAGAACTTGCTGTATCATAACGCACTTCAGCCAGTTATAAAAAACAAACAAAAAGAAAAGAAAAAAAATCTTCATCAATAACAACGCTTATCAATACTAAGGGCTATCCTATCCTATACACTGTAGTATGTGATATCTGTGGTCCATATAAAATGCTATCTCTTTTTCTTGATTTTGTGTTGATATTGTCATGATGTGTTAAGTATTAATGTGTACAAAAAACAAGAGCAATTTAAGCACAGTTCATAGAGAAACGGAGACAAAAAAAAACTTTGCACAAATCTATCCCCTGTTATTTGCACCAGATACAGACATGCGTTGTATCGCGTCCTCGAGGTTTACATTCTGTACAAGCACGGCCGACATTGTGACCGATCACTTGAAGGTATTGTATAGAGAGGATTTTTTAAAACATGGAATCAGAGATAATTACGCAGATCAATGAAGGAACTTGTTACTGCTTGGTTTCTGTTCAGCCATGTGAAAGGGTACAGAGAAGAAATACTGACAAACAGGAACACCGATTTCATTTGGACAATCTTCCTTATACACAGTGCTACATGTAGTTGTTATGAATATGATGGAGTGTTATTATTAATGATTATTATAACTGTTATGGTTATTATTAACAATTATCTTATAATGTGATGTTCTTTTACTTGGTGGGATTTCAGTGTTTATTGTTTTTAGAAAACTAGCATTCTCACGACTAGTTGGTGTTTTCATACATCTGGTCATAAATTCAAGTTTTTAAAAACATTCTGAATCTTGATGCATGCCAGCTCCATTTCATTGAGAGGCAGTTACAGTATGCCTGGATTTGAAGGTCATCGATATGTACTGTGCCTAGACATCGGCCTTATGACTTCTTGATCTCAAGTGATTACTTAGGTTTCCACTCGGGTACAAAAATATCTATTGAAAAAATCTGCCGCCTTCTAAACGTATGTGTAGACGACGGTGTTTTAACAACCAGTGAGGGGTAGATGTGTTTGGGACGGGCCAGACGTTGTTAAACCAGACCGGAGGCGGTCTGTTGTCTCAACTGCAGCAGCCTGACCCAATAACATATTATGGGTTGTATACACTAAACCCATGATGCCATAATGTATGTGTTTTTGGATGAATGTTTACCGGGTGGAGAAAAACGAAGGTCTAATGGAAACCTGAATGCTTTGAGTGTCTTTTTCAGGGAAATAGGACAGGTGACATACAGTAGTATTAGATTTTTTTAATAGAGCCACAAAAGGTCTGTAGCAAAGTCTGTAATATCTCACAAGCCATATCTATCGAAACTCATTATCACAATTTTATAAATGGTTAATCTAATTTGTGAAAGTATTGTATTTTGTATAGCTAGTACAATCAGAATATTTTGAGTCTTCAACATTAATTTGAGGATTCTACAAATTACGTGTTAGTATTTAATGAGTTGTACAGTGCCAAATTCATAATATTTAGTTGTCTTTCTATTGTCATAGCCTCCTACAAAACTACAGGGGATATTTATTTTTCACAACTAAGAACTCACAGACAGACAAGTCAGCTAAAAAGCTGAGAAAGAAATGAATGAATACGGTGTGTGTTTTTAACATTATGAATTCATTTAGAGAGAGGATGGTTAATGGCCACCTGAAATGTAAAGCATTATTAACAGTAAATGGTATGGACAGGGATTGTGTCCATTAATGAAATTCATGGATTTATTTTCATGCCTATATAGATTTCAAAACAACCCTTTTCTTATTTTTCAATGCATTGCTCCCCTTGGATACGACAGTGACTCTCAAAGAATTTGTATAATAAAGTTGATGGAAAAAAGGTTTGTTATTTATTATACAGTGTAAGTTTCTTGCATTAATGTTCTTGAATTATTATTTTTATTATTATTATGAATGTTATAATAATAAATAATAACCAAGGCACTGTTTTCTGTCATTCAGTGATATATTCTTATCTTAGTGTGGAATGTTTTAACGGTATCCTCAACCATTTGGCCCCTCACACTCTTTTCTTAAAGAAACAAACATTTTCTGCACATTGCACCTATACCTTGCAACGATATTAATATTAGTGAACTGGGCTGTATGCCTTACAGTTACTGCACTTGGAGGAGTAGACCGCCAAGTGCTTTCTCACACAAATCTATCGACAATAGTTCAGACTTCAGTTAGACTTGTTCATTGTTTGCAATTCAGGAAAATCTTACGAATTTGATGTGTAATCTAGTTAAAGTGAGACTCTGTAATAAAACAGATGGCAAGCCAATGAGCTAGGCCTACTCCTCTGTTTCAGCAGAAATCTATGTTTTCAGCATAGAATTTAGCTCACATTGACGTTTTCAGTGAGGAAGTATTTGGCTCCTCAACTTAAATACAAGTAGCAAGCTGCAAAATAAAAATACTTGATTAAAAGCAAAAGTCCTGCAGTGACATATTAAGTCGTATGAGCGAAATGCACTTAAAGCATCAAAAGCTATTAAAAGTATTCATGAAGCAGAAAATGTGATTATTATTACTGGCACATTCATGTAGCTGTTGAAGCTGAAGATGCAGCTAGTTCGACATCGACACTTGTCTTAATCTGTAACAAGTAGAAAGTAAAATATTTCTCGTGATTTACTGTGGAGTAGAAATATTAAACAGCACAAAATGGAAATACACAAATAAAGTACAAGCACCTCAAATGTGTAAGTATAGCAGTGGTGTAGGTTTTGAGACCAGTGGCTTGATCAATCAGAGACAATATTGAGATTCTAAAATAATCACAAGACAAATTAATGTTTTACAAGGGGTCAAACCAGAAGCAACGGCTCTATATTAACAAAAAGCCATTAGTCTTCAGTATGTTAGCGAGCACACAGTGGCTCTATGATACAATATCTCACATCAGGATGTGAGATATTGTATAAGCCACATTAGGGCGATACAGTGCCAGTGGGAGTGGGCAACAGTGCTTTTAAATGAAATGAAAAGGCGAAATTTGTCTTCATATAATTCACAGCTCTAGACCATCTGAGTGCGGAGTTATATCATCAGTACCTGCTGGATCCTTAGAGTGAGGTGAGGGCTACTGAGCTCATATTTAAAACCTCCTGTGAATACATTTATTGCACTGAGATGTATGAAGGCTGAACTAAAAGAGCAGACGGTGACATTGTACTGGTGGAGAAATATTCTTTACAGGAGGTACACAAAGGGCACGGAAAATATTATGTTTGATTTAGGCACTGGCTGCCACTGATGCGGTACAATCATTGTAATTTGCACATTTCACCACCAGGAGGTTCAGTAGCTCCTCGGCTCTGTCTGAGACAAAACCTGCACGAAACCTTCACTCAAAATGTCTTTTAATTGATAAGAAAAGCTAATAATCATATTGATCTGGAGTTTGTTGATTTACGGCTGATCACTTTTAAAGTGGTTCAATTGTGTAGATCTGTTTGGGATAGAGGAACAGGAGAGGCCAAGAAGAGATGTCAAGAAAAAAACTTCATTTTTATCTTGAGTGCCTTGAGAAATGCATGCGACTTGTTTTGTTCATTGTTATTACATTATTCTTAACACTCAGAAGTATGGATGTGTATGTGACTGAAAGGCCAATGAAAAATGAAATGACAAGCTCTTGGTTTAATCAAGCACTTCTTGTAAATACTGTATACCCCATATGTTCAAACTGCAGACAAACAATCAAATGGGACTGAGAACAAAGATAAGTATATCCCCTGAATAGGTTGTACTTTGGTAGTAATAATATCACAATGAATTTATAATATTTATTCACACGCGTACACATTATACTTTTTATTCACACATAGATCTGTGAAATTTTTATTAATGTTGATTGGCTGTTAAAAAAACAATAAATAATAAATAAAAATCATTAACAATTGTGTTCATGCTCCTGAAGACCTGTTTTCTAAACCTACCATCACATCACCAGATTATGCATCTCCAGAAATTATACATAGGCTAATAGACGTAAAGTTCATGAAACTAATTTATGTGTAACTTTTATGGCATAATTCAAAATGGCTGTGGCCTGTGCATAAACTTAATAAATAAGACATTGAATTGCTAATACAAAGAGATAGAATAAAAGAGCACCACAGAGGCTATTTCTATTCAGCTAATGCAATTTATTTATTAGTTATAGCCAAAAGACCGAATTTTAAGTATAATAGGCCTATAAAACATCATCTATTATGCAACCTGGGGTAAAGTCCTCAACCTTGCACTGAGACTAGGTAACTTTTAATATAATCGGGCAGAGGGTTGTGGAAGTGAATTTAAACAAATGATATGAATGTGTTACGTTAGTGGAAGATTATTCCTCTTTTATCGAACGGTAAAACCGCTGTGAGCCCTATGCAGCCGCCCGTGAGCCCCGCTCGTGCTACCCGGAAATATTACAAGGGCCGGAAAGGACCGATGTTAAGGGAGCACACGTCACTCACTTTTACCCAAAAAAATATCATCACCGACCATCCAAATTTTTTCCTCGGCCGTCGAAATCTTTAACGCTCCCTCTCGACGCAAACGGTCGTAATCTAACGGCAAAGGAGGCGGCTGCGGTCGGCGTTGATTTCTTGCGGGAACCGTGTAAGTGTTCACTCGGCTCAGCATCAGTGAAAATGGCTCTGGCTAACGACTGGAAAACAGCACGCAGACATGGACGCGGGCGATAGCTAGCTAGGCAGTTATAAGAAGGCGTTACAGGCCTCATCCATCTGCAACTATGCTCCAACTCAATGTGTGGGTAAATATTTACCGAATACAGGTTACGCATGTGTAATAATGCTAACGCTAGCCTCGTAATGGTAATGGTCGTCGGCGTGCTTTTAATAAAGCGAATCGGAAAGATGGCTAACGTTAGCTTACAGCGGGTGGTGGTGTTCTTTGCGTGAGGCACCAAATGGTTAAACATGCCGAGCCAGTGTAGAATACGACGCTAAAGAGAGAAGTTGTGCATGCAAGCGCGTCCAATGTTTTCCTCCCAAATGTGAGCCAATACTATTGCAGGATGCCTCCTCGAGTGCATCCGTTATTACTTGCGCCTGTAAAGATGCCGCTAATGTTTACACTGTGCAGCGGGTGTGTTACTGGTGTTAATTTGAGCATTTTCTGCCCTTCTTTCACAGGATCTACGTTAAAATGAGAGGCAGTGAAATATGCGATAGATTATCACCCTCATCTGCCAGGAGAGCTCACCCCCGACTAGGTTCATCACATCGATTAGAGGAAACGGTAAGATATTACGAGGTGAGCAAAACGTGATTCAAATGGAGTGATTACCGGAGCCGGTGTAACGTTACTCTCAGCCTTCACAAGTAGAATAACAGCACATTTTAATGCCTACAACAACCTAACGTATGACGCCACAGTTAAATGATCTATTCCCCCTTTTTTGGACTGTGAAAAGTGTATTTATTTAATTAAATAACGTATCATATTGTTGGTGGTTGTGGTTAGATTAGATTTAATCCGACTTTAATGACACTGCACACAGTGAGTACAGGTCCAACTAAAGGCAGCTTAGTATAATTAAGTGCCATAGATATAAATAAATCAATAGACAGGATGAATTATATATCATATGGAAAATGTGCAATATGAATGGATGTAACTTGATATTTACAGGCCAGTCCTCCTCTTGACACACCTTAAGTTATTACACAGCATCTGATACTGTGTAATCCCCCCCCCCCCACCATTTCGACTCAGGTTCGACCACTTCCAATATTCCTTTTTAGAACATTTCTAAAAACAAAAGACATTCACATGGACTGCATTTTGACATTATGTTTTGACGGAAATGAAAAAAAGGCAATGGTGAGTATGGTGCTAGTATATGATTACGAGAATGTAGATCCGAAAAACGGTCAACTTTCTCATGGTAATAATTATGAGCCATGATTTGCAGTATGTTGACGGCACAGAGTGTAAAATGTAGCAGGGATGCCACCAGTGTAAAATCAGTTATGTCCACACACACTGGCATAATGTGGCATTTCACGCAACACGGCTAAACCTCTATTCTGTCAGTTTCTCTTCCTCAATACCATTTGGTACTTGCAGAGAGAGCCAGATATACTGTATTTATTCTGTAGTAAATATAGTGTGAGATACTGTACATCACTGAACCGCTGCAGCACACACGGGTTACAGTGGTAGGTAAGTCAGTGTATAATATTGTCATAAATTGGGTCACTTTCGCCAAGGTAGCTTTGTTAAAGAAGCAATTTCGGCCTCCTTTCAGCACCAACCTTCATGGCAGAGGCCTAATATGAACAACTATATGTGTAGACAAGTAAGAATGATGAAAGTAACTTTTGCCTCCTTTAGTAAAGATGTACCTAATGATATAAAGAATTGGCAATCATGCAACAATTCTGGTTGTGCTGCAACCCAGCAGAACCACATTATGGTAAGTTATTACAAAACAAAATATTGCACGTGTTTATTAGCATGTAGACGTGCCTGGAGAGGGAGAACTGAGAAATGTAACCGGACATCGAAATGTACATTAATCGTTTAAACTGAGGGGCTAATTGCCTCACAATATTAAGAAACGTTTGGTAGGTAAATTGCAGCATGAATAAGACACTCGTGAGAGCTAAAACCTAACAAAAGTACTAATTTGTGTTCTCAAATCTAATGTATGTGTAGAAGCAAAATGGCAAATTAAACCCGATGCCAAAAGTATTCAAGTAAAATAACATAATCATTCTCTCCACTCAAGTATTGTGATTTGCAGTTACAATACAGACTGAATAATCCTTTCACCTACTGTCAGCCATTGGGGAAAAATCTCTTGTAATGTTACAGTGCAGACTTAAGTTAATGTCTATGTAGATTCACCTTAATAGATGGGGGTCACCTCTGTATAGGTTGAAGGCCTATTAGCCAAAGACAGTTAGCAGATTTTTTTTATTCAAAAGTCCTGTTCCCCCCCGATGACTTTCATCCCTTTTTGAATTTTGTTTTTCCAGCTGTAGGATCGTCTCGGCTGAACACGGATCAGGAATCTTGCTTAGATGAAGGATAATGTCAACGCAGTAACTCTCAAAGGAAACCAGAAGAAGTCATTTGAACTGCTTCTCAATAAAAACTATTCTAAGCCATTTTTAAATTAGGTGGAACTCATCTACCTGTCTTAAAGACACTTTTACCCGTTGATCATAAACTCATCTTCCCGGCCACCCCACTCATTTTGGAAGTAGAGTGTGGGCAGTGGATAATCAACAGGGAGTAGCAGCACCAGAAGTAAACTATCTGGAGAGACGAACTTAAGATTTAAGACATTCAAGTAGTTCTGGAAAATATTAGTAGCATAACCTCACTCTTAGGGTAAAGTTTGTCTTTCACCAGTCAGTGGTGGGATCTTTGTTGCCGCTCCTAGTGCTGGAGGTTTGGCCCGTGCACCCCCATGTGCCAGTGAGTGGGAAATGTTCCAATTTGGAAAGTACAATCTGGACATTATAGAGATGTTAAGTGGGCATCAGGCCCACCAGTTTAAAGGCCTCGGGTTAGATCGACAACTACAACATCAGCAGCAAGTGCAACTTCACCAGCATCAACTCCAGCAGCAGCAGCAGCAGCAGGCTGAATCTTCTGGAGCTCTTCTGTCTGGACTTGGCTTGGGCCCCCTGCAGGGGTCAAGAGGTAACGCCTTTTCTGATTCTGCCTCCATTTTTGCCAAGATGAGTGCCCCTCCTCCCCCACCTTTACAACAACAGCCTTCCTCATCTCAGAGCTCTCGTTCAAAGTCAAGCAAGATGAGCAGCAGCAGTTCAAGCCATTCGTCAGGCTACCCACAGTTCCTGCGCTCTTTCCACCCGTCTGAGGCAGCACTAGCACAGGAGCAGTTACACCCAGGTATAGGGCGTTTTGAGCACTTTGCTGGGGGAAGTAGTAGTAGTGGGAGTGCTGGGGGATTAGGGGGATTAGTAACATCAGCACCTCCACCCCCTCCTCCTCTGCATCCCGGCCTCTCTCTCCCCCAAGTATCATCTGGTCCCTCCTCTTCCTCTCCTTCCACTTCAACATCTGTGGCCACCTCTAACAACCCTTCTAGCAGCAGTGCAGTCAGCTCGTTGGGACACCAGTTGGTTGGGGCCCAGTCTGATGCGCGAAGCCTTCACCAACAATTTAGTTGCATGTTAGCTGCTAATCAGTATTTCCTTTCTGGGGTGCCTTCTAATTCTAGTTTAGAGCAGTTTCTTGTCCAACAGGGAACCCATAACCACTTAGGGCTTGGTTTAAGTCAGACAGGCGGGGACCCCGGCTCTAGTCTTGCTCCGCCTCCTGCTTTGCATTCTTCTCACTCACATGGCCACTCCACCCCCCAGTCACATCACGCTCCACAGCAGCAACAGCTTCCACCTCACGCCCTTTCTCATCCTCACTCTCATTCCCATCCTCACCACCCACTCCACCCAGGCCCCCATTCCTCATCACTGGGTGGCTTTGACTTCCAGGGCATCCCTGTACTCTCGTCAAATCAGATAGCATCTCTGATGCAGCAGGAGGCAGGTTTGCCGCTCCCCTTGCCACTCCATTTATCTTTATCTAAAGATGATGGTAAAGGGGAAAGCAGTGGAGGTGGAAGTAATAGTAGCGGCGGCAGTAGCAGTAGGAGGAAGAAAGCTATGGCTGGCTATTTGCCACAGAGAAAATCTGAAAGCAGTAGTAATAGCAGTAGTGGCCACGGCAGCCACAGTGGTAATCCCACTACTAGCAGTAATGGTGGAGGGCTTAGTCATGGTCAGCCCCCAGCTTTAATTGGGAGCGGGGTTGGTATGTCAAATATGGGTGGAGACCCATCATCCCTGCTTGCCTCATCATCTTCATCCTCATCAGTAGTTTCTTCCTCCTCCTCTGCTCCCTCTTCCACTGCTGCCTCAGTACTGGTTACTAATGATGCTCACCTTTCTAAATCTGATAACCAGAGCTCAATGCAAGCCAACAACACAGAGTCTGATTCAGAGCTTGTTTATAGCTGTGGAGAGTGTGGCAAAAGCTTCCCTCACCTTTCAAGCCTTCGCAGGCATTTGCGCATGCATGAGCCAACCACTGCAGGTACTAGCAATTCTTCCTCTACTGTCCCAAACCCCATTCACATTAAAGCTCAGTCTGACCCAAGCCTTCCTCATTCGACCCAAGAAACTCCCCCAACCCCAGCCCCAGCCCCAACCAATTCTTGTCCTAGCCCAGACAAAATATTTCATTGCCCTGATTGTGGCAAAGGCTTTAAGAAAAAAGGGCATCTCCTGCAACACGGTGTTATACACTCTTCAGCCCGCCCATATGGCTGCTCCACCTGCTCTCGGGCTTTTAATCGTAGAGAGTCACTGACACGCCACGAGAAGATACATGAGGAAAAGCCATTCCGATGTCCCGCCTGTGGTCGTGCCTTCCGTGAGAGCACCTCTCTACTCAACCATGCTGCCTCAGGCACCTGCGGCAAGCCAGGTAGGGGACCCAAACAAAGGGGCGGCAAGACGGGATCTGATGGTGAGCACAGAGTCGGGGGAGGGGGCGGAGGAGGTAATGGAGGAGGGGCAACTTATCAGAGCAATAGAGGTGTTAGTTATGGGAAAACTGAGGAAGAAGATGGTGTAATCATTGTGGGGGAAGGAGAACCAAAATCAGGGTTAGGATGTGATGGTCTGTTTCAGTCTGGAAGGGGAGTTAATTCAAATGACAGGGACAGATCAGATGCTAAATACCCCACTGACTACTCTCGGAATCGTTACACAGGCTACCATGACGACCATCGTTCTCAAGGTAATCCATCTCCGTGCTACTCTGGTGCCTCTCCCTGTGGAAGTGGGATGGCGGGCCCAGCTCTGAGAAAGGCACCCTTGGCTCCGACACTGCATCCACACTCACAGAGCCACAACCAGCACCACCATCCGCAGCAACAGCCCCACCTGCCCCTTTCTTCTCTACTGGATGACTCAGAGGATGATGTCACTAGCTCTGTCAATAACGCAATCTCTGCTATAACAGCAGCTAGTAACAGTGGAAATAGAGGGGATGATAGGGGAGACATCATAGGAGGTCTACTAGGCGGTCTTGGTTTAGGTCCACTGGGCTCACCTTCATCAACATCTGGTTTAGATAAGAATTTCAGAGGTGGCGGGAGCCAGGAGGCTATGAGCAGCAACCCACAGAATCCTACTGCCAAACCAAAACGTCCCCGCAAACCCAGAGCTAAGAAAGATCCTGCAGCTGGTGGACAGCCCCCCAAACGTAGGCAATACACCCCCAGAATGGGGTCCAGTGGCCTGCCACGCACTCACCTCTGCAGCGTCTGTGGGAAGGGATTTGCACGTCGCGAGACCCTACGCAGACACGACCGCATCCATACTGGAGAGAAGCCCCATCACTGCACTGTTTGTGGAAAGTATTTCAGAGAGGCTTTTCACCTCAGCAAGCATCAAACGGTCCACTCCGGGGCCAAGAATTACAAATGCAGCATCTGTGGAAAAGAGTTCGGTTACTCCCAGAGCCTCAGGAGGCACAGTAAACTCCACCAGAAAGGGGAGCTGGAAGAGGTGCCCACAACACCAGCTGCGGATAACCTTAACAGCTTTAACCCCAACCCTCAATGTAGCGTGGCCCAAGACAGGAGCCAGATCCAAGCACCAAGCACCTCCTCCTATTACTCCTACCCTCAAGACGTCAAGCCTCAAGACACCAACCCCCAGTCGCAGCCTCCAGCCCCACCTCCGCCTCGACTCTACACCTGCGCTATATGCTGGAAGTCCTTCCGCCACCACTTCCATCTGACCGCCCATCATCAGACGGTCCATGAAGGTGGGGGTGAAAAGCTCTTTTGCTGTGAGGTATGTGGAAAAGCATTTGCTTACTCTAACAGCCTCACTCGACACAGGCAATCGCAGCACGGGATGACCCGTACGGATGCGCTGAATCCGCAAGAAGGCAGCAGTGGGTCTGGAGACAACAGAGGCGGGAGTGATGTGAATCAGTCAACATCAGAGAGTGAGGCTGCCACCAATGCCCTGCTGCAGATGGCTCCTTCCACAGAAGGCCACGGAGGGCAGAGTCTTAGCGTCGTCACTCATAGCCACCAGCAGCCACCCCCGCAACCACCGCCTGGTTACTCTCCTCTCTTTTATGACGCTGCGGCCCAATCTTCAGCCTCTAATGCTCCAACTTACTCGCAGCCTCTGCCTCCAAACTCTACAATCATGGCCCCCCAGCACCCGCATTCCCCAGCCGGGGTGAAAGGAGAGCACATATATCCAGCTGGATCCCGTAGCCGTACGCTCCACACCACCGCCCCGTTCCAGCCCCTCACGGAACTGCCCTCCACTGAACATCATCATCTGCATCATCATCATCATATCTCCCACCATCATCCTCATCATCAGTCAGGGAGCCAGTCCCACCAACACCTCGACTGCAGCATCCAGTTATCACACGATGACATGAGACGACTCAAGAAGAAAAAAAAAAAGTCCAACAGGAGAGATTGGAGGGAAAATAAATGGGATTCCCAAGATTTAGTCAGATTCGATGGAAGCAAAAAGAAGAGAAAGATAAGTTGTACAATAAGAAGGCAGATGAATAAAAAACAAGGCTCTCTTCGTTTGACAATTAGGCGAGGAGAAGGATCAGGTAGTGGAGGGTATAAGCTTGTCAACACAGGGGGGATGAAGGTGCAGGTCCTCTCGTCTCTCAAAGTCCCCGTGAAACGGTTTGGCTGTCCTATGTGCCCCAATGCTGTGTTTTCCCGTAAAGCGGGACTGCTTGTCCACATGGCAGTTAAACACCCACAGAAAGCCTCGACCACTCAGGAGCGACTCAGGTGCAGTGTATGTGGGAAGCAGTCTCACAGGGCTTTGTCCGCCTTCATCCATCGGGCCTCCCATCGCGCCAGAGGGACTTTCTCCTGCCGACGCTGCTCCACTCGCTTCTGGAATGCTACGCTGCTCTACAGGCACAAGGTGTCCTGCCGCCGCAGGGCTAAAGGACTGCAGCGAGGAGATGCCAACAGGCTGAAGCTTTCAAAGAGACCAGAAGAGAGGCCGACCCGAGAGGGTCAGGAGGAGATACCGTACCTACAGGGACCATATAGATACTGAGCGTCCCGGTACCTGAAAAGAGTGTCACACCAGTGGGATATTTCAGTTCTAAAATGGGAAGGCGAAAAAACAAAAACAAAAAAGGGACTTAAAAAGGCAAATGCTGCCTTTTAGGATAATTTTCCTCATGTCTCTGTTGACATCTACTCTGCTGACTATTAGAACGAGTGTGTTAACAACTACTGTAGCGCATCCTATAATAGTTCACCAGAAATCCTTCCAGATTATATTGGAAGGTGTTTTCAAAGACGTGACTGTTTCCATAGGTTCATTAACCCCTTAAGTGCATTGACACTATGCTTGGCTGACACTGTGCAGTTACTAGACAAGTTTAGGTGAAATGACCTGCTAATGTACTTCTCCTCCCCATAACTAGACTCCCTGCTACACCTCTTGCTGTATGATAAACGTCTCTGCTGTGTACTTTGTCTTGTTGTTGTTCACTTAGAGGTTCTGAGGATTTTTTTAAACATGTAAAGTGCATTTATTAGGAGTAGGGACATGAGGACAAAGACCTTTGTTGATAGTTTGTCAGTGCATGTTTGTTCTCTGGTCAAGTTTTTAGCTGAGGTTGTGAAATCGCTCCTACAGTATGTGATGGTTTATTCAGTATACGCCCAGAAGTTTGTAGTGTTAAAACTTGATTTAAAAGTTGCTCTATATTCCCTAGTGATTGAATCACATATAGATAAAATGTCAACGTTGCTGGTAATTAGCATTTCAAGGTTCCCTCTCCCGCCAAAATGAAGAAACTTACAAAAAGCCTTGCCTAGTATGTTCACACTACTTCATTTATTTGAGATATTCCTCGCTTTTATACCAAGAGATTGAAAACAGGTTAAACAAGTGGACTGTAACACATGTTTATCTCATGTTATTTGTATGCTCTTTTTAGCAGTGATTATTTCTACAGTACTTCACGGTGTGTTAACGACAAGGACCTATATCATAATAGAAACCAATGTAATATTCCATGTATTTATGTGTGTAACCCAATCAGTCTTCATGCCAATCGTATACTTAACCCCTTCTACCTTTTTACTTTTTGCTGAGTTGCAATCATGTTCTTACTGTTAAGCCTTTTTTTGTTTTCTTCTGAAGCAAGTTTTAAGTACATCATGTCACTTTATTCACATATGAAATGTTCATACCCCTGTCAAGCCTTCCCTTTTTTTCTTCTGAAGAAAAATGATAGTTTTAGTAGATTTCTATCACATTATTTACTGAGAAGTCAGTAGTTGATTATATTTCAGCAATGAATAAACCTTAAGTGTAATCATTTGTTTTCCTTTCATTTGTCATTTTAAATATCCTGAAGATGGTGCAAAGTGCGAGTCACGAGGACATTGTAACTGTCAGCAAAGTCAGTATTGAAGTTTTAAAATGACATTGATCTTCATGTCCTGTGTGAATTCCATGTCACTGGATTAAACGGTTTTCAGGATGTATACGAATCCGAATCACCTTCATTGGCCAAGTATTTATACACATAAGAGGAATTTGGCCCAGTTGTTGTGCTCTTAATGTACACAGAAATGGACAACAGCGAGGAACAACGACAACCGAGCGGTGTGTACATAAATATATTTTTTAAAAGCATATACAAAAGTCTTTATACAGGTTAAGTGTTCGGTAAGTTGCAAACTATACAAACAGTGCAAATAAATACTGATAGGCATACATGGTCAATACAGTTATGAACAGTATGTGCATGTATACATGTCTATACAGTGCATACAGCGTGTAGGATTTGTACTTGATATATCAATATATATGTTGCATTAAAAACTAAAAACAAAAGATCTATATTGGGAGCAGTGAATGTTTTGGTGTTACAGGGTTATTGAAAGTGTGTGACTGATTTAACTCATCAGAGGGACGCGCTGTGGGAAGAAATTGATCTTGTGTCTGGTTGTTTTGGCATTCGGTATTCTGGCCCGTTTCCATGTATCTGGGGGAGTGTAAATCCTGGATGGAGGGGCTGGCTGCCACCCCTGATCTTCTCTGCAGTTCTAACTGGCTGATCCGAACCAGACTGTGATGGACGTGCAGAGAACAGGCCGCGTTATTGCAGTGTTGAATCGTACGAGCAGCTCCTGAGGCAGGTTAAAGGAAGTACATCCTCTTTTCTCTTTAGGTCCTGAGAGAAACCCCCAGACTCCTGAAGGATTCCACAACAGACACAGTGCTGCTCATTGTGACATAGCAATACATTACATTAAAGGTAGGTTTCCCATTGGGGTTGGCCAGATTACTCCAGGGTAATGAATCGTTCTCAATAATTAAAATGTGCAGTATATTATCAGTATACTGTGTAAAACCTCTCACTCATAGCGCCACCAGATGGCAGTAGGCAACTTATTTATACTGTACACTTGGCCTGTTGATAAGTGTGGCAGTCACATGGATTTTGCACAGATAGGGGGTGGACTGGAGAGGCTGAGTGTTGTATGAGTGTGTGAATTATGTGCCTCCTGTCTGCTGTTTGCTACGAGATTAAGGCCACCAAGTAAACACAATGCCTGAGAATCATTCGGTAGTCTCACTGAATGTTTAAAAATGAAGGATGAAATGTACTTTTGCATGTGTGTGAACTATAAATTCACAACATTAGAAATTTGATTCTTTTTTTTGACTAGCCCTTTCTGTGATTCCAAATCAATGATTTCATGGTGGACAAATCTGAAACAGTAAGATACTTTAATGAGCAACACCACAATGTTGTGATTAATTTACTGTTAGACCGTTGAAGTGAAAGGAGTAAATCGTATATGTTAAAATGAGTCACAGGTGTGTTTGCATTTAGATTGATGATACAAAAATCCATCTGACTTTCTTTCAAACAAAAAGAAGAAGAAGATGATCCACACCCACTGTTGTTTTAGGTGTGGATCCAGGTGGTGAGGAACCCACAGCTGGACAAAACCTAGTTGTATAATTTTATTTAAAAGACAAGACGGTGTTAACTGAAGGGGCCCAGAACCCCAGAAGACAGTCCTGGTACATTTAATATTCACATTCAGTGCACAACACTCATATGGATTCTGTATATGTGGAGCTGACATGTCCTAGTCTGGAAAACAAACAAACAAAAGGTGAACTCTTGTGGCGCGCAATGTTTTTTGTTTGTGCTCTGCAACTGTACAGTAGGCCAGACAGCCCTCGCGCTTTTTGTGTTTCGAACTGGTCTCACGCGGCAGTGGCATGCACTGGGGGGAATCCGAGCGGGCAGGTTTATTCGACCTATTTCTGTCCAATAGGCGCTCGTCGTGGGCGGAGCGACGAGTCTCCAAAGCCAATCGGTGCCGGAGCCGCGAGCCTCACAGGCCTCGTCTCCCGCGTGCCTCGTACACGTGAGCTGGAACAGCTATTGTACGCCGGGAGGCAACGTGCTGAAACGTTCCTCTCGCCTGAAAAAAACGGCAGTCACGTTTTCTGTGGATTACAAGGAAACTGGAAAAGCCATGCTGCACTACCTGATTATTACAGAAAGCCAACAACTGTGGGTGAACAGAGATGTGCAAACAAGGCTTGAGCCAGTAATCATGAGCATTAATATGTCCGTGATGTCAATGTTTACTCGTCTAAAGACGGTTTACTGTGTGCCATCATACTAAATCTAATACCACTTTATATCGTGATTGCTGCAGCAAATAACCAAACCTGGTACAAGTCACTGGGTTCATACCCGTCAAACAAAACAAACAGCTTGCTGTGCTCGAGGTGTGGCACGAGGGTAGGTGTGTCTCATAAATTATAAGAGAGAGATCTGCTAAATCCCGGGGCCCCGCCCTCCTCGCGCCTCACTCGCTTGTTCCGCGAGGTGTGACGTCACGTGAACTGCCCGTGTCCGCTCCAGCTGAGAGAGAGAGAGAGAGCGGGGGAGAGAGAGGACGATCGGACGTGGACGTCGCGCGGCCCTAACAGACCTAAGCCCGTGCGCCCGTGACTGGATTCACCGGATGCAAAAAAAAAAAGTACAGACAGAGAGAGAGGAAACGACCCCCTCCTCCCCCCCGACGGACAGCAGAGCGCGACAGCAGAGGAGAGAAACACCAATACAACTTGTCATCTGACCAACACAGTCACTGCTCTCGTCGCTGTGCATGTTTTTTTTTTTTGTACACACAGTTTTGTTGTTTTGACGGAGGTCTGCTTTGCAACTATTTTGGGATCTTCTTTTTGATTGCCGGAACGATTAATTCGGGATATTATTCTACAAGTTTTAATTGTAACATTTCCCCGTCCGTGCTGTTTGCGGGTTACGTTGTCATTTAGACGTCTTTGTATTTTTTATTATTTTTATTATTATGGACAGTATTCTTTCTCAGATAGTCTGAGTGTCCCTCCCACACTGGTCCTCTGAGAATACCAGCTTCATCCACTGAAGAATTTTAACAACATTCAACTGCAATGGAATATTTCGATGAAAATATTTCTGCAAGGAAATAAGGAACTCTGCACAACCTCAAGTGAAAGGTAACTAACTACATTTAAGTTGACAAAGTATGATTCATCTGTTAATTCTATGCTCATACTTGTGATTGCATTACAATGGTTGCTTTATTCTGCAAGGACTCTTCTCAAAACTCTCTCTTTCTCTCTCTCTCCCCACCCCCACACCTCCCCCCTGTACACACGCGCGCGCAGTCATCCAGCATACTTGTCCTATTGGTCGGCTCTCCGGTCAGTTTGCCACGCCCCTTCAAGTGCCCCCAGTAGGCCTATCTTTCTACGACCCCATCTGGCCCAGGATGTCCAGGCAGCTCTCCCAGCTTCCGAACCCCGACCTCCCAGCTGGCACAAGCCCACAGTTTGGAAGTTGTACCCAGCCTGCAGGCTCCCTCACAGGGGGGCCACTCAACTCTATGGCAGGTCTTAAATCCCTCCTGCAGCACCCCATGAAGGGAGACCAGCGTTTAAAACCCCCGTGCGATGCAAAAGGTGAGACGCTCTCTCATTGGATGAGTTGATACTATGTGACAGTGCTGTTTGTGTTGAATGTACAGCACAAGCACATGACACAGTCTATCTCCAATATGTGCACTGAATAAATCACACCCCTCTGTTCCACCCACTGATGCAGTTATTCCAGTACAAATATGCAACATTATTATATAACAAACATTGCATTTGTTTTATTTCATGCACTCTGATGCACCATCACACACACACACACACACACACACACACACACACACACACACACACACACACACACACACACACACACACACACACACACACACACACACACATATTCACGATGACTCTTCCATGACTCTGATGAGTATTCACCTGGATTATAATCCCCGCTGCGACTTCAAATTGGGAACCAGATTACAATGAGCGCGGGCACGTTCCGGTTCAGCTGTAATGCGGTGCAGTTTCCAAAACGTGCCTTCAAGTATCGTGAGATTTGTTCAGGAGTTTATGGATGTGTTGTGTTATGACAACAAATTGGTTTTGGCTCTTGCTTGTGCTGCAATTCAGCTACCATCTGGTCCATCTGCGAGTGTGTACTTGTGTGTGGGACATAGGATAAAAGGGAGATTTTTTTGTAGAAGTGCATCTCATGAATACACCTGCCAGAGTATGTTGAGTCAATGTTAGCGTCCACTGACTAAAATGTCTCCAGAAAACCTTTTTGTGAAAGAGCTCTCTTGTGTACTGACAATTGGTCTTCATCATCCTCCATCTGTTCTTATTATGATTCTGCTCTCTTATCTCTGGCAGACAAAGAGAAGCTGGACGTTGATGAGGACTCCATGGGAGTGTGCCCCGTAAGGAATGGCAGTGCAATAGGCAACAGTACTAACAGTAACGGCTGTGGAGGAGGGAGTGGTGGTGGTACTGGTGCTGCTGGTGCTGCTGGTGCTGCTGGTGCTGCTGGTGCTGCTGGTGCTAGTGGTGCTGGTGGTACTGGTGGAAATGCAGGAGGAAGTTTCAACCAGTTCTTGGGGCCCCTCTTGTGGGATCGCACCCTGCCTGCAGATGGGGGCCTCTTCCAGCTTCAGTACATGGACTTGGAGGAGTTTCTGACCGAAAATGGAATGGGCAGCATGCATAATAACAACAGCTCCAGTTCAGCCCAGATCCCCTCGCAGAGCTCCCAGTCAGCTGTGCCCAACCAGAGCTCCCAGTGCCTACCGCCCTCATCCCCACCCGGCTCTTCATCTTCATCGCCTTCTTCTTCTCCATCGCTCATCGGTTTGGAGGTGGCTCAGCCGCAGGGCCCCGGAGGTGGAAATGACTGTTTGCATGGTGAGTTCCCTTACATGGACCGATTTGTTCTTTGCTGAACCAGAGTAAAAAGTGACCCAGACGGGTCGTTTTTTCAAGGTTTCTCCTTATCAGCTCAAAACAGCAATATCGTGGAAGAGGGTTCTGCAAACTTTGCAGAGTTGAGCAGCTGAAATGGACAAATTGTCCCCTGATATGGGACTAGTAGACCCTACAATTAATAATGGGTGATATGTGATGAAGGTTATAATGTCCCCATAGGCCAGTGATTCAGCACTTTTAACTCTCCGTTTACAACAAAACACACTGGTGACCAAGCTTTTTATTTTCTGACCTCTGGGGTCAAACTGAAGACAAGGAGACACGGTCACATGGTTCTACGCGCAAAGTCAGCCTGAAAGAGAAAAACACACAAGAGTGTAGAAATGGCTGCTTGACAATGTTGGACTTTGTTTTTTGTAGTATGGTGCAGTGCAAAAAAAGTTGGGCGAGGGAGCCGTGGAGAGAAGAGACAAAGAAAGGTAGATGGCTTGAAAGAAAGAAGTCTTGAGCTATATTTGATGAGTCAACCTCGCAAGGAGGTTTGGTTTTGTTCGGCATGTGATCTGTGTACTGCAGTGTGCAACACAATCAGCATTCAGTCCCAGCCCATTATAAACGTGCAGCAGGGTCAAAACAGTACTGAGACAGAGAGAGAGAGAGAGAGAGCGCGCGAGGGAGAGAGAGAGCGAGGGAGAGAGAGAGAGAGGGAGAGGGAGGGAGAGAGAGTGTGGAGTCTTTGCGGTTGCGTGTCTTTAAATCTCCCCACTTCACACGCCACTGCCATGTGTGCGCGTCGGTACACGTGCCGAGGCTAGTGAGTACTGGAGTGAGAGAACTCGAGGCAGGGCCAGTAGACACGGAGGAGGAGCCCACGGGAGGAGGGACATGCAGAGCAACAGGAAGAGTTTCCCCCCGTGCTGCTGGACTTCAAACGGGAACATTTGATCACAGATGAATGACATCAAGTGCACTGATATCCACAGGAGAATTTTATGCCGCATGGGATGTTGACGCAGGACATTTAGGTGACAAAGTGCATGTTTATAGACGCTGATAATGCATTTATATCGCATGATTAAAGTCCCATGCGTTTGGATGATAATCTCTTTATATTTAACTGTTGATATAATTTGAGATTACAACTACAAAAACATAGAATAGAAAATGACCATAACGGATTGAAAGTGGAGAAATGATAGTTTAACATTGTGTGTGTATTATTATGCGGCTGAGATGTCAAATTATTTTCTCATCAGCTCTCCCAAAGCTTGAAACTTAACAAGCTGTGTTGTAATCGGCAGCATCATAAAGGTGCCCACCAACCAGCTGCTTGACAAATGTTAAACGGAGCGACACCTAACAATGACTATGTAAGGTACCTAAGCCTTCACAGCAGCCCCGGGGCCCCTCGGCCTCAGGAATGCTATTGTACAAGTGCAGAAATGTGTGCAGTCACATATGTGACTGTTTCTTGAAAAGCAAAAGTCTCTCTGTTCTCTCAAGGTTAAAAGACACGTGGACAAAAATGCGCCAAATCAACTTTGTAAGGCGGCGTTCCAGAGCTTTTCAAAGAGCAGGGAGAGGCTATGTACCACAGGAGGGCTGAGGGTTTGCACGCTTTCCTTCCAACAAAACACGACACCAGGCGGTTGCACTGACTAGTTCCTGCTGTCGGGTTTATGCAGCATTAATCATTACAATCTTCTGGGTTAGAGGGAAAGCGTGCATCAGTTCTGGCCTCTGTGGCACTTGGTTGCGGACAGTATCCACACTCAAAGATTCAGTGTTTGTTTAGACCCGCTGATTATGTGTTCTGGGACGTGCTTGACTTCGTCTTGGTGCCTGTGGAAGCGCTCTTTAATTTGTTTTTGCGGTCACTGTGAAACATGGCAACATCATGAGGGAACACCTGTTTTAAAAACATGCCTTCATAATACCTGGCCATTATACAGCCATTAGTCATGTGATAGCTGCTCGTACATTACAGATCTACAGATAGCATGTTTGACAGGTGACAACACATATAGATAGAGGCGATGCTTTTGTTTGCCTGTAAACGTAAAGGTGTCTTTGGCCTTAAAACCAGATTGTGTACTTTTTATTGTTTGTTTCCACATAATAAGACTGTATTAACTATCAGCTTTGTGGGATTAAAGGCGTACAGGTTTCGTTGTACGTGGAGCGAGATAACAATGCTGACTGAAGTTCTCTGTGTTTGTCGTGTAATGTAACAGTTCCTTTTGCCAGATTGAATAATTTAAAGGTTGTTTTTGTTGATAGTTGGACTTATCAGATCAATCTTGAGGTTAACACATACCCCTGTGAGATACGGGAACAGTCAATGGAAGATTTAGGCTCTTATAGGGAAGCAAAGTCAGTTTGAGTGAGGTGCATTGGGCCTTAAGGGGGTGGGTTGAGGTATTGCCCTATACTGGCCCCACTTAAAGAAACTGGTTTTGTGTAATGAATCATATGTATATCAGTGATCCTTTGAACTAACCTAGGGTGCAGCACTTGATATAAAATAGTTTAGGTCGAGATACAATGATACAAAAGTGTGTAATGGAATAGCCAGAGCTTTTCATTGACAGTATCTCACTACAACAAGTAGCTCCTTTATATATGTTTATCTGAACGCTACAAATACGATGTATTATACTATATAATTCGGTGTACTTTCAGGGTAAATCCCCAGAATATACTCTGAAGACAACCGTGTCCCTGAAAACCTTACTGTCCATAAAAGCAGTTTGAAAAACATCCTCAGGCAAAGGAATGTTGTTTGTTGTTTATAGCAGGAAGAAAGTAGCTCTCTGCTTCCACCTGGTGGTCATTATGATGAAATGCTGCATGTGTTTTTACTGCTGTCTTAGTAGGCCGCTGTCACCAGCTGCTCTGTTGAAGTTTGACAATATTATTGATTTCAGGATAAATGTATTTCAGTGAAAATAAAGTAAAACAAGTTTGTTCTTCTCTTTGATTGCAGGGAGTCAGACCAGTATGAACGACTCCTGTGAGTCTCCTTCTTCTTCCTCCTCGTCCTCCTGTCCACCTCTGCTGACGCCCACGGACAGCGGTCCAGATGGGATCGGCATGTACGACATGGATTCTTCGGACATGGATATGTCTGGCCAGCCGAACTACGACCCCAGGAGGCACTCCTTCAGCGAAGAGGAACTCAAGCCACAGCCGATGATCAAGAAGGCCCGCAAGATCCTGGTGCCCGAGGGCTTGAAGGTGAGTGCAGGCTGAAGTCTTCTTTAGTTGTACAGCACCTTTCACAAGAGCTGCAGCCCAAAGCGCTTTACACATAGCGGCATGGAAACAATTAAATAGTTTTATGAATTGAATAAAAAGAAGATAAATATAATAAGAAATTGAATACATGCATAACATTAAATGGATAATAAAACCCACTGAACAATAATAATACAATCAGTGTCCATATTTGCAGGATGCACACATCAATAAATACTGCAGACGCTCCAAGCGGTCTCCATTCTCTTCTACTCGGTTCTTTTCTATGTCAGTGTTGCAGAAATGCTTATTTTGTCATACCAACAATCCAAAACCCAAACATGATTAACTTATAAAGACACATCAAAGAGCAAAGCAGCAAATCCTCACATTTGAGAAGCTAGAACCATCTTTATTTTCTTGATTGAAAACGACTAATTGTTATAGCTCTAATTCTAAGGTATACAACATTGAATTCATAATGTAAGAGCAGAAAGTACTTACTTGAGAAACCTTTTTAAAAAAATCAAAAAGAGGCAACAAAATAGAAATAAGATCAATAAAACACAGTACTGACCAAACTCTGAAGATGCAGCATGTGAAAGGAACATGTCCCACACTCATTCATGGCCAAACACCCACATTACCAAAAACACCAAAGGAGCGAGGCTGCACAAGAATACTACACGCTTCTTAAGAAACAAGTCTGACCATTCATTGATTATTCTCTTGAAGTAGCACGACCTAGTAATCCCTTAATCCTCTGATCAAACAAGGTGAATCAAATGATAGGATCAAATTGGCAGGTTAATAATCAAAGTGCTGTATTTTTCCATCCTCTGTTAGGATGATAAGTACTGGACCAGGAGGTATAAAAACAATGAAGCTGCAAAGCGTTCCCGAGATGCTCGCCGTCTGAAGGAGAACCAAATATCCGTGCGAGCCGCCTACCTGGAGAGAGAGAACGCCACCCTCCGACAGGAAGTGGCCGAGATCCGGAAGGAACTGGGCCGCTGTCGCAGCATCCTTAGTAAATACGAGAACCGTCTCGCTGACCAGTGATGACGACGTGGAGCAAAATCAGAAAGAGGAGGAATATAAGCTGGATTAAATTTAAGACTCTGAATTCTTTGGGTGGCACGATGGACAGAAAAATGGTGATGATGATGATGATGAATGTAAAAGACAAGGGGAAGATTTGCGTATTGAAGCTCAGGTGTCTTGTTTCGTTGAGGTGTCAACTCTTAAAAGTGAAAGATGGAGAGAATAATTTAACAGATGAAAAGATGTGACTTTTAAGAGTTTTGTTATTGGAGAATTGTATATTTTTATAATACTTGAGAAAAATTAGAGGGAGAGCAAATTTGGAGAATAATTTTGTATATTTTCTACATAGAGACGGGAGAAAGCTATGGTAAATATCTTTTTATTATAGAAGAGTCGGGAGACGTTTAACAGATGCTCAGCCATCGATGGGTATTTTTCGACTTGATTATTATAGTCAGGATGCAGCAGCAGGGGCGAGGACGCATGTAACAATTGTAATATAGAGAGCAAAAATTATCTTATAATCGTATAGTTCAACATTTTTGTGGATTTTATTCAAGCACTTAATTTTCTTCCTGTTATGCTTCTGTCACTGGGAATGGGCATGCTGAAGAGAGAGAGCGAGAGACAAGAGGAGACGCCATGTAAACACTCTGTTTCAATTGATCAAACTCATCCTTTTTTTTCATTAACTTGAGTTTCTCAACAATATTATTTCGGTGTACTTTAAACTTAACTTCATGCGATTGGTCTCTCACGAGTCCATCCTTTTATCTTTGACTCTATCTCCTTTTCCGTATCCCCGTTTGAGTGCTTTACATCTACTCTGGTGTCTCGTCGAACCTCACCCAAGCCGGTGAAAGCCTGTTGTGATGCCCCGGGTAACCCTGCTCCCTCTTGATCCTCTCTTTTGAAATGTCGGGACGTTTCTCTTCCTCTGTTTCTATATCCAACTGCTCTATTTCTGTCCGCTCTCACTTACAGCCAATCCCCTCACAGTTATGTGCGAACTCTTCCCGTGACATTGTGTCCCCGTGTCTCTCTTGTACCTCGGCGGTACACAGAGTAGTTCAATCTCAGTGTTTGTATTGCATCCTAAAATAGTAATCAATCTTCCCAGTCAAACGCACATCGTTACTTTACTGTACTTTATGAACACACTTTGATTAGCATTGTTTTGGGGGGGGGAGAAATGTTGTATATTGGATAGGCCTGTACTATTTTGTGTATTTGATGTATTCCAGGAGATGGGTTCAAAACCCCCGTTGAGTGGAATGGTGTTCATTTCTCAGATTTCTGGGAGAAATAAAAGCCAAAATTTCCTATATTGATCCACAAAGCTTGTTGCTATTTAGTGCTTTTTTTCAATACTGCTCCTTCCTTACTGTTTACTCCTTTTATTACTCTTTACTTTTTACTGTATAAAAAAATCTCTGTGTATCCACAACACCTACACATGGAGCATGGTGCACTATGTTCCTGGGGAAGGATGACTAGTGATCGAGTGCTTTTAATCCCCTGAATGACCATGATGAATAGTTACCATTACTGGTATTATTACTGTTATGATTATGATGACTATCCCTCTTGTTGTTGCTGTTCTATATTATTGAATGGTTTTCTTTCTTTGGATGAACGTGATCTGTTGCACCTTGAAACACCTTTGATCTTCATTGTTCCTCAGAAAGACGACTCAAATGAAAAAAAACAACAACCCTCAGTCTGCTCTTTGCATCCCGTCTCAGACCTCCAGACATGACTCACTTCCACTACGGACACTACTGCCAGCGTGGATTCCAAAAGCGTGGCTCAATAACTTGAACATGATATTCATGCAGACTTACTTTACCTTTTGTGATGACCTCTTCTGTTCTCCAGCGGTGTACAGACTATGCACACTTATCAATATGCTCCTTGTTGGTTTATTTCAGCCTTTATCACCTCAATCAGTGATTGTTTTGCTCTCCCAACAGGATGTAGTCTCTAATATCCTCACAGATGTGGTTGGTAAATCTTTTAGTGACTCTTATTGAACTACAACTGCCCTGCTGCATCAGTGGTGTACATGGTGTCCAGCCCACTCGGTGCTGGTTATTTGGATGTAGTCGAGATTTTTCCAAAAGCACCAATAAAAGATTGTTCTCATTCACTACTGCTTTGCTTGGCTCTGCTGTTTCATCACAATGTTATTGTTTTTTTTGTGGTTCTGAAAGCTTCTCGTAAGCCTTGCGTGCCGGCATATTGAATTAAAGCCAAGTGTTTACCGAGAGCATAGGCAACAGAGGTCACATTTCAGGAGGAATGCTGTTTCAATTTCTCAACTTAAGCTTGATAAGCAAACTATGATATGAAGTGAAATGTCCCCAGACTTGTTATGATGTTCACATTGTGTTCATTCCTTTGATTGGCAAAGCAGACCATTTGGATTCTTTGCATTCTTGCCCAACAAATGCAACGCTACTTCCCTTGACGATAACATTTCTACTTGCAAATTACATTGTGGTACAAAATGTGAACCATACTTTTGGTGTTTCATTTTTACCTCTTTACTTAAGATTTCTATAAAATGATGTATATCTGTTTTTCGTCCAAAATAACAAAAAATAAATAAAAATTCAAATAAAATTAAAATAGTACCCTGAAATGAAATGCACTCAATGTTTAGCACAACTCAGATTCATTCCCCAATAGAGTTAGAATACTAATTATGAAGAGGGTATCATTACAAAATAAGTGTGTGTACCGGCATCAATTAAAGAACTGAAGATATAAGTCACACCTGGCTGCGATGTTGAATGCGTATATAGGAGAGCATCAACTTCCTCTGTTGTTAACATTCCCTGTTTGTTTACTGTGTGTGTGTGTGTGTGTGTCATCCCTTTTATCTTATAATTCAACAGAAATGGGTGAAAGGTCCTTCACAGTGGAATTTTCCCCAATTCTCTCCTCCTCAACACAAACCAGATGCGTGCTCCTGGCTGACCCCCCCACCAACCTCCCTCCCACCCTTCGTTCCCCCTTCCTTAAAATGCTGTGTCCGCATGTCCCTCCCTCATATCGTCTGAGGCCAGGCTTGAAGGATGGACTGTGCACTGCTGCTGCTGTCCCTATGGGCTCTGACTGGAACGGTGTCCCCGCAGGCTCCAGGTAAGCCCTCTGACTCCAGCCGTCACTCACACCTGGGAGAGCGCTGAGCCCTGCATACACGATGAACACAGCTGGACTACCACCAAATACTCTGCACTTTCTCTCTGCATGCTTTGTTGCTCTGCAGATTGTATTTGAATGTAAAGACCATCATGTCAGGGCTTGGGACTGGGCACAACGTTATAGTTTGGATTGCTAATACCGTACAATACATGGGTAAGTCATGTAAGTTGCCTGTGTTTTTTGTTTTGGTTGTTTACTAATTATGGGATGCTTGATCTGTGTTGGATCATTGGCCTTTCACGCACCCTCAAAGGTGAACCTGGCGCCTCTATAACTCCGGTTTCATGATGTGCAGTACATTTTTATGTTTCTAATATCATAGCCGCTGCATGTATGTACTGTACACCATGCCTCCATGCTGTTGTGGGATGATCATGTGTGCATTAGCACAGCACGTGTGTGTTTGTGGTCACATGGCTTTGTGCAGAGTGAATACAGTAGCACACATGTTTTCATTCTAAGAAATGAATAATGGGGAACCCTGTCTCTCCCCCTCAAATGTTCATGTACATTGAGGGTGTGTCGATGTTGGCAACGTTACAAATGTAAAATCAGTGGGGAATTAGTTTCTGTGGTATGTGATGGAATACATAGAAGTGAGGGGAAACGAGGAGGGGTTGCAGATTACTCCTATGCCCTGATCCTGTTCAAATATGAGTTACGTTTTTCACAAAGTTACTTATCTGAGAAAACACACGAAAAACTATTTGCAGAAGTGAGGCAACACTCTCACTTTCCTGAAAAATAAAAACACGATAGCTGTATGGTGAAGAGCAACAAAGCCTGCCATCTAACTACTTACTCATCTGGCAACCTGGGTGGCAAATATCTGCCCGGCCACCCACACTGAATTCACTTTCCTTCAAACAGAAAACAAAGCAGAGTTGGCAAACACAATCTCATGAGAGCCCGTAGCGTTTTACGAGGGGCCCATGAATGGAGCAGAAGCAAACAAAGGAACAATGACTGTGATGGTGTGTGTGGTATCACAACAGGGTTGTGTCCGGATAGACTTGTGGGAGAGGAGCGCAGGAGGACGTGTCCTCGGCCCTGCAAAGCTGACGGAGACTGTGGCAACAAGCGCCAGTGCCTGTGTGACGGCCAGTGTGGTCTCAGCTGTGTGGCTCCAGGTAACTATTTGTATGCGTGTGTGTCTTCAGTTGTCACTGTGAACACTATTGTGGGCTCAGTCATTAAATGTGTGTGTGTGTCTAAACGCAGCTGTGCCAACATACATCTGTGTGTGTTTTCCTGGGGGAAAAAGCCTTGGTCGTGCACAAAATCTGGGCTCAGAGTGTCAGTGCTGAACCAAAGCTTTGTATTATTCCTGTGCGTTGTAAGAGTGGGCATTGTGAATGCATTCAGTGTAGTTATACAGCCTCATTAGTGTCCTTTTAACAACCCAGCACATTCTGAGATTGTCTCTCCTCCCTCTGGATTGTCTCTTTTCTCCTCAGGTCGAATTTGTCCCTGGCCTCTGACCCCCAGTCAAAACTCAGAGGCTCGCCTCCTCTCTCCCACTCACTCCTTTTCCGCCCTGCTCGAGGTGCGCTGCAAGCCAGGATTCACCTTGCCCAACGGCTTGGATGCCACTATTCGCCGTTGTCAAGGCGACCGACAGTGGAGCGGGGATGAGCCCATCTGCACAGGTGGGTTTGAGTTCAACAGAGAAATGTTCTCTCTCGCTTCATGGCAGGTTCACAAAAATGCTGCTGTGGTTTTTGTTACTTTCTCAAATGTAATATTGTGTCTCTGTTCTGTAACGGAAGCAGCAGCCATACTGCATGTGTACAGTTGATGAGTTTAGGTCAGTGATGTGGGCGAGGATTAGACGTGGCTTTTATTGTGATTTTGTTTATGCAAGGCACTCAGACAGAGAGAGAGAGAGAGAGAGAGAGAGAGAGAGAGAGAGACAGAGAGAGAGACACACACACAGAGACACACAGAGAGAGAGAGCGAGAGAGAGAGAGAGACACACAGAGAGAGAGACACAGAGAGAGAGAGCGACAGAGAGAGAGAGACACACAGAGAGAGAGACACAGAGAGAGAGAGCGACAGAGAGAGAGAGACACACACACACACAGAGAAAGAGAGAGACACACACAGAGAGAGAGATAGAGAGACAGGGAGAGAGACACACAGAGAGAGAGAGAGACACACAGAGAGAGAGAGAGAGAGAGAGAGAGAGAGAGAGACAGACACAGAGAGAGCGACAGAGAGAGACACAGAGAGAGAGAGAGAGACAGGGAGAGAGACACAGAGAGAGAGAGAGACACACAGAGAGAGAGAGAGAGAGAGAGAGAGAGAGAGACACAGAGAGAGAGAGAGAGAGAGAGAGAGAGAGAGAGAGAGAGACACAGAGAGAGAGAGAGAGAGACACACAGAGAGAGAGAGAGAGAGAGAGAGAGACACAGAGAGAGAGAGAGAGAGAGAGAGACACAGAGAGAGAGAGAGAGAGAGAGACACACAGAGAGAGAGAGAGAGAGAGAGAGAGCGACAGAGAGAGAGAGAGAGAAATATTCAGGAATGAAACTCGTCTGTGGTTGTGTGTGCCGGCTGAGACATTGCACAACTGGGACCTATTCTCCTCATCACCATAGCAACCGGAGCTTTAGCTGTTCATATTGGCTGTCGGAGGATTTTACAGATGAACTGTTAATAAGTTGAAAGAGGAGAGGAAGGCTGAACACACGCCTGTGTGTGTGTGTGTGTGAAGATCACATGGATGCACGTGTGGTGTTTGTATGTACACCACAGCACAGTAATCTATATTTTATAATCTATATGTATGAAACTATATTTGTTCATTCTGTGGACCATGTTATATTATCAAGTCTACACTTTGACAAAATTAGACTGTAAGATGTATTCAACTGTAGACTAATAAACGACTCAACATTTTACTATATATAAGGCAATGCAATACAAAAACCCTGTTATTCATATCAAGATGAATCACAACTTCTTGAACACAGTTTCAATAAAAATCTAGGATTATAAATTCATTATAAGCGGCACTCTTGTCGTGTCCAACCTTGTGTTTGCGAGAGATCTTGTGCAATATTTGAATTGACCTAAAAGTGACACGTGACCAGCTTTGATTTAAAGATGCACTTGTGTCGGCCAAAGGGGCCGGAACAGAGAGGTCAACACATTCAAACAAAAGCATGAGTTGCTGACAAAGGACACAAAGGACTTCCAGTGTTTGAAAGTTCATTTACAACCAAAGTACCCCTGAGCCCTGAGATAATCATGTGGTTGAATCCTTCAGATTTCTGTTGGTCTAAATATAGACCAACAAATACTCTGAATAAGTGGCCCACAAAAGGCAGAATGTGTTCTACCGCTCGGCAGCCTTCGTGTACTGCTGTGCCGTAGGGCTGCACAGCAGTACACGAAGTACAGCTAGCAATACTTCTTAGTATCTCGACTCATCTCATCAACACACAGTCCGACCTGTCAACTCTGATGAAAACAATACAGTTTAAGCTCTATAGGTCTGAGCCATGGAGCTACAGTAAATATGCTTTAGGAATCCTCAACCCAGCCGCTTCTCATCCTCCTGATTTTGTATCTTTTCAAAGATGTTAAATAAGGATACGAGTCTCAGCTCTCTTCCTCGTAGAGTGTATCCTCCTGCTGCGAGACAGGCAGAAGGTAGGTGGGTTTTGAACGTGTGAGAGCGTTTGTATTGTGTGTGTCCTTTGCATGTGTGTTAGAGTGTGAGTCGAGCTCCTTCATGCCTGTTGAGAGGCAGTGGGCGGCCGATCACTGTCAAAGTGCCACAGAGCGGGTGTGAATGTGCGTCTGCTGTGAGTCTGTGTGTGTGTGAGTGTGTGTGTCTGTGTTTATGGGAGGGCGGTAGAGAGGTAGATTTTTTTCTGTATACATTAGATGTGTATGTGTGGGGGGGTGGATTGCACATGTGTAAGAGTTGTGTGTGTGTGTGTGTGTGCGTGGGCGACAGATCACAGTCGGGAGAGTCAGAGAGCTCTATTGCTCATGCTGCTCCAGGCCTTTCTGTTCCCTGCTCTCCTCTCCTCTGCTCTCTTCTCTCGTCCTCTTTTCCTCTCATCTCTTTCTCCTCTCATCCTCTTCCATCTGAGGCCTCTGATAAGGTCTCGCTGTACAATGGGAGCCAAGGACAAGCATGCAGCCCGAGGCTATTTAGTTTGTGGTGCGTGCATGCATCTGTGTGTGTGTGTCTGTGTGTGTTTGTGGGAGAAAAACACAACCTTTTACATCTTTGGTCGCAATCGGATTGCTGTGTATTTAACACTGTGGTTCTTTCAAACTCACTGTTTTGTGGTGTGTTTTTTTTTTTAAAGATGAATTTGATATACCTGCTTCATAGCAGTTTGGTGCAGCAGCAGCTTGTGTAGGTGGCAGCAGTAGAAGAGGCAGGAGAAGGGCGATATGTGAAAACAGAACTGAGCTTCAGGCTCTCATCCGCAGCCAAACAAGACTCGTAACTCTCCCTCTCCCATAGGTCCCTTTACATTTTTATATTAACGCTTCTTGGTTACAGATACCTAAGACAGCCCTCAGGCAAGAGCTGCCTCTTCCTTTCAAAGCCGCGTTCATCTCCGAAACCCAGCGCTTGATGGAGCTCGGGTCGCTCCAGCCTCTCTCCGAGCACCACTTTTGATATTTATATTTCCACAAGCGTGAGGCACTCGAACTTCCAGGAACGAGCAGTGCCCGGTGTTATACAATCACAGATATATAGCTGTGAGCGTCACCTGCTCATCGAACTTTGATTTATTACCTAAGAAGGGTTATTTGAACTCAAATAGAACAAGACATGGAGTCAAATGCGGCCTTCCTTCCTCGTTGTCACCTGCACAATCACATCGTCGCCTATCAGTTACGTGCTGATTCTGATGTGTTTTGCAAAGTAAAGTATCTAAAAATTGTACTTTAGTACATCACGTGAGTAAATGTACTGAGGCACATTCCTCCACTGCTTTGGGGAGATGCAACTTCTCTGATAAAAATATTATATCAAAGTACCTGAAGGCTTTCAGTAGTACTGGTCCTGCATTTCGTCAATGCAGGACCAGTGTACTTGCACTGAGGTATTTTTAACAGTACCTTCACCGAAGCAAAGGACCTGCCGATAAAGTCTTCAACCTTCTGTTCTTCTTTCACCAACAGAGAGTCAGTCTCCTGAAGAACCTGCTGCTGCCCAAACCTGCATTCTGCCTGAGGACATCGTCAACACCTTCAGCATCCAGGGCGACGCTACAGCAGGAACGTCCATCCGCTACACCTGCTTTTCTGGGTGAGAGATGGGGGTCGATGGTTAAGCGAGTGCGTGGGCAGAGGCTCTGAAAACCTAAAATGATTGGAAGGTACAAATGGAGGAAGTGAGAAGACGGGGATGGAGTGTGAAGATGAGGCATGAAGCGGAGGGATGGCTTGAATACAGGAGAGCTGTGATAGATGAAGTATTCAGATACTTTTCTGAAGTAAGAGTACCAATACAACATTAAAAAATACTTTCATTTGAAATCCTACTGAAGTAAAAGTGCATTACCAGTATGAGCTAAATGTACCTAAAGTAATAACAAATAAATGCAAGTAGAAAAACGACACACAGCATGTGATCTGACATTGTCAGTTACTGAGGTATTAATGCATCTGCAGCATTTTACTGTTGTAGCCGGTTGTGGTGGAGCTTTCAACCATATACAGTTTAGCACTTTAGTCCAGTGAGATAAGATACACCTGAGGAGTCATGAAATGAGTATTGTTGTAGGAAAGAAGAAAAAACAAATGACACAAATCTGCAATTCATTTTGTAACTTATACACAATCATTTCAGTTATGGTGAAATATTGAATCATGTTACTTCTTTGGGCCTGTCAAGGAGCCCAAACTAGAGACTGCTTTATCGTAAGAGGTCACAAGCCAATTCGGTTCAAAACCTCTGGTTTGATCTTGAACACGATGTTGTATTTTATAAGTGTATCATATGTTTTTTTATTTAAAGTCCTAATCTGGAATGTAACTAATAACTACAGCTGTCAGATAAATGTAGTGAAGTAAAAGTAAAGTATTAGAGGTATAAAGTAGCATAAAATGGAAACACTCAACTAAAGCATCTCAAAACTGTATTGAAGTACAGTACAGTCGAGAGTAAATGTACTATACTTTCCACAGCTGTGGGAGGTGTTGGGGAACGTTTCGTGATTAGCGATGAATGGCAGGGAATTCATTTTGATCTCCCAGCTGACGATCTCTCCATTGAGCTAACTCGGTGATTACAGTCGATCTTGTATTGACTTCCTTTTACACACTGACTCATCCACAGGATAAGATGAGCCCGAGTGGATGTGTCAGCCAGAACTGTGCACACAAAATGCCGACACTCTGAAAGAGAGCGACAGAGTGTAAAAACAACAACATTTACACCTTTTTTTTTTATCACTTTTTGTCCTTAGCGGTCAATGCTGTACATTACACGCTGCCATCTGTCTCCATCACTCTCTTCCTTTTCTCCTGCAGGGCCGATATAGTGGGGAGCAGTGAAAATTTCTGCCAGGATAACCAGACCTGGCAGTATCCTCACCCCATCTGTAAAAGTAAGAGCACTGTATCTTGCCCTGGCCATGTGTGTGCCTCTTTCAAGGTTCGCGGGAGAGAACGGGGGTTGATGTGTGAGTGAATGCACTGAGAGACTGTTTACTTGGTAGGGATGTTCGTTTATTTGTTGTGTGCACGTGTTCATGCAAAAGAAAGAAAGAAGAAGAGTGAATTAAAGAAGGAGACAGACACAAACACACAAAGCCCATCAAGTATTCACCTTTCAATACCTACTGCTCCATTTCATGGGTCTTTTCTGCCATCTCGTGGTCAAACCTGGCATTGCACGGCCTTCTGTTGACAAGGAAGATAAGAGCAGAAAAAAGGACATTGTTGCAGTTTCAAATATTCCGGTTTAAAAGGTGCAATATACAGGTTTCAGACCGGTAATATCGCTGGAAACAACTATTTACTATGTAAAGATATAGTGGAGTAATCTTAACCGAGCTTCTCTTTGCTTTGTTGGTTGGTCGCAATGTGCTTTTAGCCGTTAACGCCGTACTGAACGACGGCATCATCGCAGAAGTGTTGCACCCAACCTCCGCTTCCCCCCTCCGCTAACACTGTTAGCTCTGCCAGAACTTTTGCCGTATTTTGCACTGTTAGCGCTGTCAGCACTGTTAGCGGTGTTCGCTCCCAATCTCGTATGAAGCACTGTTAACTTTAAAACCGGCAAATAAGGAGCTCTCTGTTAAAAGTTTTTCAGATTATTGGATCCCCTGAATAAACAGACGGATGATCTGCTCCTCTCTTAGAAGTGTACTGCCAGCCTCCTCGAGAGGTGGAGCAGGGCTACGTGGTGGCTGTCCAGAAGACTGAATACGAAGTTGGCTTTGACATTCACTACCTCTGCAAAAAGAACTTCCTGCTGGATGGACCCCAGAAGGTCAGCTGCCTGTCGAACGGAAGCTGGAGTGCATCCCCGCCATACTGCAGAGGTGAGGGATGTTTTGTTGTTTTGGTATGCTTGTGACTAGTTTAATTAAATAAGGATGTAGTCGATACTAACAAGACTCCACATACAAGCAAGAATCAACACAGCATTTTGTATTTTGGTGTTCATCATACTTTCATACCTCGTTGCTCTTTCTCACAGCTCGCTGTCTCATCCCTGCTGAGCGAAGCCGCGTGGTGATTGGCGGAGTGAAGCGCTGGTCGTTTGACGTGACGGATGCCGTGGTTCCTCACGGGGAAAATGTGACGTTCTACTGCAGACACCCTCGCAAGCAGTGCAGCTTCACCGCAACCCAGACCTGCTTTGATGGAAAGCTGCAGCCACCAGCCTGCTACCTTGGTAAAGCGTGGACCTCCCCCACAGGCCTTCTTGCTCTGTATCTGTTTCAGCATGTCAGTCAGAATAACATTGATTCACATTGTTGACCGTTTTGCAACCTGCACCTCGTCTTTGTTCTTCAGAGCCCACATGGTTGCAGTTTCAACTGTTCCCTCACCGGCTGGTCTCGGAGATTGAAGCGTGTGAGCCTAATGATGTGGAGTGAAGACCGTGACCCACTCATGACACTGTGTCACTATATGAAACGCCCCCTGACACTCAGCATCGCACAGTCCCCGCAGCTTTGCTTAAACTACCCATGCTGTGATTGTGGTCCGTGAGACGCTGACGTATTTGTGGCTCCCTTGAGTCTTGAGGCTTGTAAGTTTTTAATGATGTGAAATAAAGTAATATCAAATTGGTTTGGTCCCTGGCTTCCTTTAAGTCGACATGACACACAAAGTCCTACAGTTGTGAGTTCAACTCCTGCTTCCTGTCTGCTGTTTCTCTGGCGCTGCCTCCCGCGTCTCTGACTCTCAGGCGCGCGGAGAGCCTTCCTCCGCAAGCTGCAGGTTCAACCGTACTCATAGGCTGAACATGGCTACTGGTCGGACCCGGTAGGCTGCGACACCATAGCAACTCCCCTTGACCCCTCCCTCCCTCGGCATTCGCAGCGTCACCCTTTTACACTGCACAGTCATATTTGGTCCTCCGGAAATATCCACAGCACGGGTAAGCCAGTCCCTATGCAGCGAGTTTACGGGGTGGAGTAGAGTTTAAAATACAGTTTTAAACGTATCGGAGGAGCGTCCTCCGCCGGCTCTGACAGCAGAGCTGCAATAAATGACAGCGCGCCGGGAAAGTTTGTCCTGAGGCTGCCGGGTTCTCGGACCCTCGACTCTAAAATGGCTGGCTGTAGGTCCGAGGAAGCTCCGGTGCAACGGGAAGGATCCGTTCCACACCGCGACTGTCTGTAAATATACACGCTTCTCTACTCTCGCCGACGCGTTATCGACGGCGTTGTCCCAGGTCCGAGAGCTGTCAGGGCGCACACGCGCCATAATAATATTGGCATTTCGGACCTAGGACTGTGCGTAATGGCGTCCGCCACCGTTCTCCTCGGTTTACTCCCAGACACCTTTTAGAGCAGCCTTGTGTTTGCAGTATGGATATGTTTCAAGGCGTTTTATTATTGGTGTTGCATGTGCGAGAGAGAGAGCGAGCGAGAGAGAGAGCGAGAGAGAGAGAGAGAGAGAAAATGCTATTTCGCTCACATCAGTCGGACCCTCCTGTGTTCCGGTGCATTTCCCTGAACGATAGGCGACTCCGGTCGACCCCTCGGTAACAAATCCGCTGAGCTATAATTTCCCATCATGCAAGTTAACCAACACAAAAACACACGGTGTGATGTTGGGCGGGGGTAAAAGGGTCGCTCATCATTTCGGACTGGGGGGCTGGGGGCTCAGTGCCTCACGTAGCCTACAGGCTGCGAGTAATATCACATCTGAAGATCAGTGATTATTAGCTTTTGCACTCAACTTGACCCCAATAATCAACTATAATAATCACTCAGACTTTGAGTTGTTCCAGCCATCCCAGGACATGCTTTTAATTATTTTCATTTGATACCATGAACTGTGCTTATTTATATCCTAATTGTGCTACTCTAGAGTTTCTAATTCATTTTCTTATTCCAATCTTCTAGAAATATAAATGGGTATGCCCCAAAATGGATTCTCAGTTGGCTTCAGTCCTGACCAGGGGCAGCCTGGATGTCCAAAATGGCAGCCACTGTGCAGAGGGATCAGGGCCGGTGACCGAGGTTTCTTTGGACCCAAAGGAAGAACCCTCACCCTGTACTGTACCAGGTAGCCTCCAGCCGTGCCCCGATGAAGCAGCAGTGACCATCAGGCAGTCTGCGCCATCTATCAATGGGAATAAACCAGAGGTGGGCGGGACTTCTAAGCCAGCCTCTCAGGAAACAAGTGCGATTGGTGTGTTCAGACAGCCAATCACAGTGAAGACTGGCGTGCCTGTGTTACGCAGCCGACCAATCAGACTCAAGATTGTTGTTCCCCCACGGTGCAAGAGGCCAATCACAAACTCTGCCATCAGCCTGACCAAAGACTTTGCTCACTCACATTTTAGAAGACCTGTGTCGGTCTCAGCTGGAGCAGAAAAAACAGGCCAAATCCTCGTTTCTTCTGTTAAGAATGAAGAAGAGATCGAGGAAGTTACTTGTCGTAAGACTGAGGAAGCTAAGCCAGAATCATTCCATGAGGAAACACTGTGCAAAGACAAACATGTTTCGGGCGTTAAAATCATTCACGCTGATGGGTCAGAAACTCCTGTAATTTCAAGCACTAATACAGTTCAAATATTGAGCCTGAAAGGGGTTAAAGAGGAAACTACAGAGGGAAACATCTTGAAGTCTTGTTTGACGTTTGACGAAATGGGAATGGAGGAACAGACGGAACCACTGGACCTGACTTTGCCCAAGAAAAGAGAGAGTCGAGAGAGGAGGTGTGACCGCTTTCTGGACGACTCTGGCTGCGAGAGCTCGTTGATTATGGAGGTGGATGAATATGAGGGAGAGGGAGACAGAGATATAGTAGAAGAGGACGACGATGGCGAAGGAGAGGTCTCTGTGCTGCGTATGGACGGCACAGAGACCCTTGAAGACTCTCTGCTGTCGCCCTCCTTCTTCTCTACCTCTGTCTTTACCTCCCTCTCCTCGATAGACTGTGACACTAACAACTTCCTTCTCATAGACGACAAGGGAATACCGTACACGCTCAATCCAGATGGACTCAAAGTGCCACAAGTCGATGCTTCAGAGGATCAGGTAGAAGGATCGGGGTCACCTCAACTGTGCACGTTGGCCGACGCCAGCCTCAGCCAAAGTTCAGATAATGCACTAAATGCAGCGTGTGACTCAGCAGCCCCTGCTGCGGATTCTCCATCAGTAAGTGCTGATCAAACGAAACCTACAGAAGTCTTCACGAGTTTGATTACAAACTCCGAAACCTCCGAGCCAACTGTTGAAACTGTTCAGGAGGCTGATGCTGTTCTACCAATCCCCACTCAGTCCATTCGGATCCTCACTAACCCTTCTACTAACACTCCTTTTCTCCTGCTGTCGTCCTCCCCTTCCTCACCTCAGCTCTCCTCGGCTCGGGTGGGTCTCTCGCTTCCCCTTACAGTTACTCAGACCTCCCCTGGTGCTTCCAACCCAATGTTCCTCCTCCTTTCATCCGTACCCTCTTCCTCCGGTGACTCTGCCTCTGCCTCCACCGCGATCGCCGTCCTCGACCCTTCCACCGGTCAGTTGTCCCAGATCGTGGCGGCCTCGGCCCCCGTCTCCCTCCCTTTGCCCCCCAGTCAGGTCAGCACGCTGGGCTCGCCTCTGCCCACGCTGTCCCACCCCGTCATCAGACTGAGCCCCAACCACCCCCCTGACATGCTGTCGGGAGCGACCAACGTAAGCTCTGTTCTCACCTCTCTCACCGCCTGTTCGCCCTCTCCTGCTCTTCAGATCGACCGTCGCAGTGCAAGCCTTCACTCTCAAGTCAGCCCTTCCGATTCAAAGCCTGGAAGCGAAGCCATATCTGCTGAAGAAGTCTCAAGTGAAAACAACAAGCCATCAACTTTTACAGCATCCTCTCCGCACCCCCAGTCTGCTAGTTTGACCGATGAGGAGGCCCGATCACCAGCCTCCGAGCCCAGATTTGACCCGTCTGATCTGCACTCGGAACATTTACCTCTGGACGACCATCTCTACTTCTCCAACGCGGCCGCTCCTCCCTCCCCTCCCGTCGGACCCGTTCTCCCCTCTGATAATCTCGACCCGCTGGATCCTCTGTCTCCAGAGGGGTCGCTCAATGACATGGCTGCCCGCAGGGTGCTGTACTGCCAGCTGTGCCCGCGGGTCTTCTTTTACCTCTCCGACCTCGAGCGCCACGCCATCACGCACTCGCAGAAGAAGCCTCACGTTTGCCAGCAGTGCGGCAAAGCCTTCAAGCGCTCCAGCCATCTGCAGGTCAGTTGCAAGCTAATTCTAACTATCATTTCATCCGCAGTACAAGTAACAACGTCAGTCGCTTGAACAGATGTCACGAACGTGTGCACTGAGTGTTAAAACTGAAATAACTTATTTCTTGGCTACTCACGTGCAACAGAAACGAGCTGTGAACCCAATCACCTTATTCAAGTAGATATGCCAGCAAACAGTTGTTTATATGTACATCCAGCAGACATGGATTCATCAATGCATATGTTAGCATTGATTTGATGTTTGTGGCTCAATATTCACTCTCATTTAGCTCTGGCTTTCACCAACTCCCGGGGGAAATACGTAACTCTTTAGCTGCTAAATGCTTCACTATGTTCAGCAGCTGGTCTCTGACTTAGTCTGTCTGTCGTTTGGTGCTGAGCAGGTAGTGCACAGTGGCTGTTTTAGAGCTATTTAGCTGAAAGCAGCAGCCGCCTGCTGCGACCGAGCACGCTGCTGTTAGAGCGGCGAGAGTGAATCGCAACAATGAGCTGAGAGATGCTACGAAGCTCTGCAGAGCCGAGGCGTCGGCTGATGAGCCTTGATGGGTTCATCGCTACAAGCCATCGCTCTCTTCTACAAGTAGTCATGTGATCCATTGATGATAGGCACTTTTGATAAAAGCGCTGAGCGACAGCGTCACAGATTTCTGACACGTTTACTGTTTCCGTGAACAGAGACACAGGCACATCCACACAGGCCAGAGGAACTTCGTGTGCCCCATCTGCGCCAAACGCTTCAGGGAGGCCGGCGAGCTGCAGCGCCACCAAAGGGTCCACACCGGAGAGAAACCCTACCAGTGCCAACTTTGCCACACGCGCTTTGCCGAGCGCAACACGCTGCGCCGACACACCAAACGCAAACATCCTTACCACCAAGTAGCCATGGAAATGCTGAACGAGAGAAGGGACAGAGGAGGCGGTGTCGGATCCGGAGTGCGGGACGAAGAAGAGAGCGCTGAATGGTACAGCTCCACTGTGTCTAATTTGGAAAGCTCAGAGTCTGAGATGGAAACTTAAAAGCGTTTTCTGCAGACTCCAAAGTGAAGGGGAGGAGGGTGATCGTATGTGACACTGGTTAAACACTAAACCTTTCTCATTTATTAACACTAAAAAAGGGAGCACTTGCAATATTTATTTCAGTGTTTTTAAGCTAATTTATTTCTATGAATGTGTATTATTCCCATTCCACGTGGTGGTCAACACTTCAGCCAGTCAAAATAGATTTTAGCCTTCGCTGTATGAAAAAAGTTGCATATATGCATATGAAATGGGAAAGCTCATGCTTGAAATCGTGGTTTTCCTGTGAGTTCATAATATTAGTTAGAATGAAGACGCATTCCCATACAATCCATTATAAAACCCTCAAGTGCTCCGAAAAGAAGGATAACTGATTTACTCTGAAGGATCCTCTGCACTCGCTGTGTGTATATAAAGAGTACTACTTGTAAGAGCTGCACTATCTTATGTGAAAGATGTAATCTATCTTTCTCACGTCAGACACTGTGAGTCATTTTGCACTTGTTTTATTTCAATTCACTTTTTTTACATTGTGATGGAAAAACGCTTTATCTTTTGTTGCAGCTGTATTTTAATTAACTCGTCATGTGAGAGTTTGACCAAATGTTTTTGAGTTATTCTAACAAACACTACATTCAGGATTTTGTTTTTGTTGAATGTGAATTCTGTTAATTTATTTGAATTAAATTTTGTCAACTGTAAATGATTCTTTGTACCGTCCTTTCTTCCACGTTAGTGTGTCTTTTCCAGATGTTTAGATAATTGAAGTATATTGGATGTGTCTTTTCATATTAATCACATTCATCTCTCCTTGATAATGAACACTAGGGCCGTCCATATCTCCCCTCTCATCCTCAGAGATGATTCTTTTCTCTCAGTTAATCACCAAAGATGAGACCTAACCTCACTTTGTGAGGAAAAAAAAAAATGAAGATACCTGATATATATCTGCTGGACTGCCTCCAGAGAGTAATTGAGTTTGTGAGACCTCTGTTTTTTTGCACACTCAATTTTCTGCTCCATTTAAGCCACCGGGCCTAACAGAGCTCGGCTGAAGATAAGTTATTAAATACTGGATCGCTCAAATGACCCGAGTGGGTCCTTGTGGCCGAACCCTTTCCTTATTTCTACGCTGGTCACCGTGCGAATAGCGATGCGCCGGCGTGCTGAAAGGTCTGCGCTATCAGCTTCATTCTACTTTAGTTCGGCAAACTCAGTTTTATGGGGTCGGTTGAAGGAGAGAGGTGTGGAGGCTGTGAAGAGCAAAGGTTAACCAAGCAGAGAATGAAGACTGTGCTGCTGAGAGACCGTCTGTTTCTGGAGATAGTGGAGACTATTTGCTGTGGTAAAACTGAAAGAGCAGATGTTTAATGCATATTTTTCTTTCACTATTTTACCTTCAACGGACGATATAACTGTATCGGGATTCTTGTTCGTTACAAGTTTTTGATTTTTGGTTCACAAAGGAGTCACACAGAAATGATAAATAATACAGTTTAATACAATTCCCATTTTCAGCTGTCGTTGTCAATTACTCATTAAATGGAAGTTTTAGATTTGTTCAAGTTGATCTTAAAACAATGCTCAGATGCAACTCTGCTACTGTTTAGGTCTGAGTTATTGGTCACTGTTACTGGTCCTCTTGGCTGTAACAGGATCTCTTCCTTATACAATTCCAATGTACGAGATGGAGGGAAAAAAATCCACAATCACAGTTCAGCTGAAGCTCATTGATGAATTCATCACAGTATTCCTCTCCTCATTGGCCCTAACTAACAATCGCACCTTCTTGTTGTAGACGCTCATTGAAGTGCTGCGTACATATTGTTAAGGTCACTCTGAGGGTTCAGCCATTGACTCAATGCTGTTCTGTCAGCAACACAAACACTGGTTCTGGTCCCCTAATTGACACCACTGGACTGCTCCGTCGCTGAGCCTACAAGGTCCTCAGTGCATGATGATGATGATGAATATTCAACCGGCCGAGTGCGTGAGATCAGCAGTCCAGCTGGAGATGTGTGTGTGCAGTACAGTAGTGTGTGTGTGTGTAGGTTTGGTAGCTATCCAGATTACACACAGCTTCAAAGTGCAGTGACTGACAGACAGATGGAAGATGGACAGAGTGCAGACAGCAATCTGTGTGTCTGTGTGTGTGTTTGAAGCCGGTGTGTGTGTGTGTGTGTGTGTGTGTGTGTGTGTGTGTGTGTGTGGGGCTGATGTGTTCGTATTGCGTGAAGTGGAACAGGCAGCAGGGCTTCTGAGTGGCACGAGGCACACGGCCAAGTGATTGAAGTGATAAAGGTGGAGGAGGAGAGGAGCGAGAATAGGCGCAGTGATGAACGACCAGGGAGAGGCAGCAGATGTAATGAAGTGTGTTAGACGGGTATGTTTCAGCCTTTTACTCTCTTTGATACATTCGGCACTTTGATAGGTTTGTTGTATATCTGCTCTGTTGCATCACACACGTCCCATTAATGCCACTGAGAGCCAACATGATGGAAAGCTAAACTAACCATGGAAGGATTTCTTTTTTTTCTTCTGTCGTTGCACAGTTCAGCCATGAGAGGGCGCACTCACACTTAGGATGTGTTGCATGTGTTGGCTCATTCCCTATGCTGCCGCTCAGCTCTCTCAAATGGTGGAGGGATACTTATACCAGGGTGAAAGGCAGAAAACAGTGAGCTTGGGGAGAGCTGGATCCACATTCAATCTCTGCTGTTTCAGCAGCGAAGGAGGCAGGTTTGACATTAATATGAAAATCCCCCATGAATATGCTTTTATTCCAAGCTGTGTGATGCCTCCTATAGCCTGTGGGTTGCAGGGTCCTGTACATAGAGATGAGTCCAGAATTAAACAGAGAAATATGATATTTCACAAGGGAAAGGTTAACAGCGTGCAAGCCTCTTCGCTCACCAGACACAGTGCGGGATTAACTCGATGACATCTGTATGTGTGTGTTGGGGAGAGAGAGAGTGAGAAGAAGAAGATTAACAGGTGTTATTCAGAGAGGGAGTCCAGGCTTTTGCAGAGAGGGTGTGTCTGTGGAGGGGGACCAGAGGAATAAGCAATTACATCACCTTTCCCTCAATAACACGCCATGCTGTCTGTGCAGTGAGTGTTTGTATGTGTGCGTGTGCGTGTAATGCATTTACAGGACATCAGAGAAAAAGCTGTCAAAGGTGAGATTCTATAATGACTAAAAAAAAAGCACACGTACTGTGCAAATGGCACAAAAGAGCCATCCGTCTATGTATTAAATTGAAGTTCCTATTCATTTTGTGTTCCATTAGTTGATCCATTTTGTTCCATGGAAACCGTAATTGGCCCACGCGACGCTCTCTCTGCTCTGTGTTCTCCGATTCGTGTCTCTCCTTGTCAATCTTTCTTTCCACATCAGATAAAATGGCAGCAACCTCCTCGTTTCCCCGTATCAGCTCCAGCCCTCCTCCTGTCCCCCGTAGTAAAGGCTTCCCCAAGTGTTGCGGCCTCCCTTCCTCTCCAACTTTTGCTGTCCCCTCAGCCTCACCCTTCTCTATACCTCCCCTCTCTGTCTCCCCCTCTCTACGACCTGCTGAACCAGCACACGCCGGCTTGTCTGTCAAATCGACAGAACAGGTGCTCCAGCAACGACCTCACTTCCCCCACCTTTTTCCCTCTGCAGCCCACAGGCACACACACACACACACACACACACACACACACACACACACACACACACACACACACACACACACACACACACACACACACACACACGTAGCGAGCATGCACACACAGGCAAACTCTCTCCTACATGTTCACTCAAGTTGCTTTGGAAGGTTGAGGTGAAACTCGGGTGATTTTCCTTGGCACCAACGCTCATACATACTGTAAAGTATATGCTGACGGACAATGACTTACTGACCTGCGACTCTCAGTGGTGTCACACGCGCAATACACACACGCAAACAGTACTAAATCACTTTAAGAGGGTGACCCAAAGGTGTCTTGACAGGAGCATATGAGCCTGCAGTCTTGCTGCAGAACATGATTTGATGCGAGTCCAAAACACTCCCGGGCTTTTCTCACTGCCTTGTACTAAACCGACTCTTTATCCCGCTTCACTCTTCTGTCACATCACGCCGGGTGACAATTCTGCTCCTGACATTTAGGAGCCGGCCTTACTTCATCAGTGTGTCTACTTTTTTGTTGTTGTCAAAATCACGTACAAACAAACAAACACAAAAGTGCTTATTGTCTTTGAATCTGTACGTTAATCAATCAGTCAGCAGATAACAGAGTGGGAGTCAATGGCTGTTTAAAGGGAGGGGAGGGGGGGGGGGCGAGACCATGGAGGGGGAGGGGCAATGTTTGACAGTCGCTCACAGTTGGCACCAAGGATCCAGGATGCTTTGGGGCGGATGGGAAGAGGGGGCAGAGAGAGCGAGGCAACGGTAGAGAGGGTGAGTTTCTATCGGAAGGGGACGAAGGAACCACTGATCCTTTCTTCTCTTTGCATTTCACCTTCAGGGGAAAGAAGGAGTGTAGAAAACGGCCGAAAGGAAACAAAAAGGATAAATCGTCATCAAACAAACTACGAAGTTCTTTCTTTCCCTCTCTTCCTCCATCTCGCACCTCTCTCAGTTTAATCTTAAATCCACTCCAATTTCCCCAGAGGGACTCAATTCTCTCTCTTCCTGTAAGTATTCTCTTTCATTCTGCTGCTTTTATTCTCTCAGTGTTTTCAGGGCCTCCTTGGGCCTCAGTGCCCGACTGGGAAATAATACCTGTGCCAGACCCTCAATCAATTGCTTGTTATTTGGTTGCATTAATGAGTGAGTGGCCTTCTTTTTGGACTTGTAAATAAGTGAGGTGTGTGTGCATTCATGGGATTGGGAATAGGAAGGGCACTGTGGCGATTTAGAATGCATAACCTCAGCTATTCCACAGCACGTGTCTGTGTGTGTGCGTGTGTTTGTTTGCGTGTGTATGTGTGTGTTTGTCCATTCCCTTCAAACAATCTTCCTTTGGGTGTTGTGTGGCTGGCCAGTTCAAATCAATATTGTTAATCGGTTGTGTGTGTGTGTGTGTGTGTGTGTGTGTGTGTGTGTGTGTACGAATGCAGCTTATGTAGATTCCCAGCTCTCCCTGTTTGAGAGGCAGCGCCACTTCTTTTAGTGCATGACACATTTGTCTGTGCTGCTGTCACTGTATAAGTGTGTGCGTGATGCTGTAGGTGTCGCGAGGTCATGTTTTGTCTGTCACAATCGGCGTCCCCCCCCCCCCCGGCCCTGACGTCTCAGTTTCTGCTATAGGGCCTCTGTCTCCGTCATGCTCCTCCTCTTCCTCTCTTCCTCTGGCTATACTTGTCTGTTTGATTCTCTGTGTCGTTCGTGCTGTCTCTGTGGGTAGGCCTCTGTGACTCTCTGTGTGATTATGACAGGCTGTCTACAGTGAGGCCTGCTGTTGCCAGAGCAGCTCACTGCAGTGCTCAGTCCGCCTGTAGGTCTGAGAGGCTGGCTTTGCGTCTCCATTTCCCCCTCCATCTATCTCCGCTGTGCTTTGTGTGCCTCTATCAATATCGGGTTGTGTCTATCAGTGGATTAACAAGCATCTGTCTCGCTCACTCCCCTGCTTCCTCTGCTCCCCTGCAACAGTGAGAGACAGAAGGAGAGGGGTCCATTCCTCCTGGTAGAGTGACACCGGGAATTTCCTCTCTCTCCTCCCCCGCCCTCCCCTCCACCATGACACTACTGGCCTCTGAGAGGTCTCTCCTCATCCGGAACAAGTTCCGCTCAGGTGAGGAATCCTGGAGTCTCAATTCACGCCAATTAATGGAGAGAAAGATTCATTTTCGAGTGTTTATGAGGGTTTATTGGCTGGTCGTTTAAGTTGTCTGACTTGTGATCGATAAAGTGAAGGTATTGATCACGGTGAATGGATTCAGTGATTGATACACAGATATGTCTTGAATTGATGTGAAGACAGCTGAGCCTGAGGCTAAAGTTCTCTGCATGTTACTGCGTTGCACCTAAACCACAACATGCTCGGGTTTGTTGATGCAGGAAAGTCCTTTTATTTAAATCCCCTTTTAAACCTCTATAACATGAAATAGTAATGTCTAAATATGCACCAACCAACGTTAACGTTATTAATGATGATATCCTATCACAATCAGTAAAGATTTTTAAGATGTTGAGGGCAAAAATAATCAAAGAACAGCTGAAATTAATTCAAAATGATATTACTGAGTTTTATTTATCTGATGTGTTATTCGACTGATTACAACTTTCAGCAAACAGCCAGCATTCTGTGAGAAACAGCATCGAACAACCTTCCTGTAACTGAATAATTCAAGTTTCCCTACAAGTTGTAGCGGCTGTTGTGTTCTCAGGCAGCTGTCGTTAACGGCTGGTAAAATAGAAAGGCGGGGATATGGCGTAGACGCCGTCCCTTAGGTGTACAAACACCTGCTGGAAAACATGATTCCTGAGGGCAGCTGCTCTGTTTGACATCATGTATGTACATACAAGAGTCTATGCTAGTCTATAAAGTCTTGTATAACATGACACAGTTGGTTTGAGTTCATTGTTCAGTCGTTAACCATTGTATCTGTTTTTGTTGGCTATTGACACAATTTATTTCCAATGACCATCACAACGTAAGCATATGCTCGATGTTAAGGGTCAATGTTAAGAACAAGTGGTAAACCTTGTGTTTAAAAAGTATCTTAAAGTACCCTCAAAACTAAATCTACTTGCAGCACCTCATCATATCTATTAGTTGTGAGAACTTCATAAGATTGTTTAATTCGAAAGATTTTAAGAAGCCTGAAGAGGTAAAAATACATGAAAAATTCAACACTTCTATTGGGCCTTCAGTCAAAATATGAAACAATCTAACAGTAGAACACACGCACACACACACACACACACACACACACACACACACACACACACACACACACACACACACACACACACACACACACACACACACACACACACACACACACACACAGAGAGACATTGAAATCAAACAGACACTCCCGTCTGATAAGCACAGCTTCCTTAACTTCGTGCTAATCTGCTCCAAATCACAATTTTTAAAAGGTTCAACTTTTATCTTGAGGTGTCAGAGAGTCGTGTAGTTAGCAGCACAAACGAGGATGACGTGAGGAAGAGGGGATGTATGGGAGGCTGGCGGAGAGAGTGGGACAGCTGAAGGGGGGATGGGATCAACAGAAATAGACATACTGAGAGATAAATAGTAACTCCCCCTTCCTCTCCCCTCCTCTCCCCTCGTCAGGTCTCTCAGGTCTCAAAACCTACCGCTATCACACCATGCCCTACCCTGCTTCACCCGTTTGTGTGTGTACTGAATTCTAATGTGCATAATGTGTGGTGTGTAGATGTGTGCAGGCATCCAAGGAGATATATAATCTATATGCATTGCAAAGTCATGAGGTAATACATTACGAGGCCGTGTCATTTAACAGTGATCATGCTGTCCTGCATTGCTCAACTCTTACCTTTCTTTTCCTCTTACTGCTCTGTCAATGCAACTTGTAATGCTTCAATCTCTTTTTTTTGCCTTTCAGTCCTGCAGTTGAGGATCCAGAACCGAAGGCAGAGTGAAATCAATGCAGACCCTGGTTAGTTTATCAGTTACGTTGTTATTGATCCCTGAACACCATGATTGCAGGGTGGATGTCATGTTAATGATCTTCAGGTCGCCCTCTCCTCACTGACACATGATTCGTTAACTTCTTTGTTGGTTTTACTATGGTTGACCAGCTTTTACTTTCCTCTGATATCACTTTTGGCATCAAAATTTTGTGTTTATTTAAAAATTGTGCAAGATCCTAGAAGTTAATGTTATACTGCATATCTTTTGATAACAATGTTAATACAATTTGACATTTATACCTTGAGCAGGATGCAAAAACTGTATTCACAATAAGAAGTCTGCACAAAATCACACATATAGCAGGTATCAGAGATCTACGAAGAAAAAAAACTAGCATCTTCTAATGTTGGAGCGTATTGAATTGCAGATAACATGCAATGATTTCGCCAAGATAACATATGTCCAACAACTAACAATATGCTTTAAATATCTGACATTGTTTTAAGATGAAGCAGCAAATAAATTGTGCAGCAAATGTAATAAAGACTAATCTAGAGACATGGGAAAAAAACAACAATCTCAAAGTCAGACAGGCTGTGCAGCTTGCTTCAGTTCCCTCCTTGTTGTCTGAGGCTGAAGCAGGTTGCACATTCTGACGCCTGCCAACATAAAAAGAGTGCCTCAGATGCTCCATGCTGTAACTTTGAGGGATGAGTTGAAAGCTGAGAGTGCTTTGTTGATGCACGGGTTCACCTGAGTAGCTCCTCTATCATGTAGTGTGGTTTAATCACACCACCACATCTTGTCTGTTTCCATAGGGTTGAAATCTGCGTGCTCCCCTAAAAAAGCAGAGAAAGACCAGAGTGAAGCTCTGGTAAGTAGCATCCAGTTTCTCAATGACATCCAGCAGCATTACATTTCCACGCTGTAGATGAAATACAGATTTGGATGCGAGCCGAGTTCCCGTGTAAAGAAATGTTTCCCTCCACATATGTTTTACTTTATTGGATTGTACAGTTGATTATATTTGGTAGAACAGGATGAGACCACATTTTTATGAACCTGTCTTACGGTTTGTCTTACTTCCATATAGCTGTGCGTTCACAATAAATGAATGAACATGAATTGTGAGAAATGATTAAGTGTAGGTCAGTGTTTCCTTTCCTGTTAAATGGGTGAGATGGTCTTCTGTGTTGAGCCATCTCACCCACAGACTTTGCAAACACTGGTGTAAATGAGTATTTCATGAGGTCACATTGAAGTGTTATTCAGCTTTCCCCTGAGTGAACTGCATTGTAATCTGTGGGCCGTGGCTGTTTGACCTGCTGTTTCCTGATGCAGTGTCTAACTGACGGTGGCGCCGCTCAGAAGTTGCCCCCTTGTGGTCTGAACACTGAAACTGCACAAGGTGATGCCCTGCCTACAGTGATGTCTCCTTCCTGCTTTACCCTCTGTGCTCCCGGCAAAAAACAACATCGTGGCATATTTCCTCTCTCTTTCTGTCTGTCTGTATTTGATCATGTCTGCTCTCCGCTTCCGGTTGTACAGCGCGAGGATAATGGGCTCGGTGTTTCATCAGATGTCAGTTAAAAATATATGTGACCTTGTTGCACACTGTAACTCTGCATTTTAAGCAGCCTGCATACATATCAGTGATTGACAGCTCATGATAAACCCACCCATCCAGAAATCAGAGTCATCGTTTAGCCTACTGACATCTTTCTCGCTTTATCTTTTCCACACCATCTAACCTTCCTTTTAATTTGAAAAGACTATTTTTTAAATATCAGGCTTTACGAAACTATCTGATTTCCCTTGCTGCCCTTTTCAAAATGTTGTGCGAATGTGTGTTCATATGATACATCTCCCCACTGACAGGAGTGTTTACAATTGTTTGATGCCTCTGCTGGTTTGAATTGGGACTGGCTGCCTGTGGCAACACTGCTGTGCATGCTCACATCACATATGTTCTGAAATTATTTTGCCTCTCTCTCTCTCTCTCTCTCTCTCTCTCTGCTGATCTCCCATCTGTCCCATCATCTCTCCACTTATCTGCACCGTCCTTGTCGTCCCCGCAGAGAGGACTGTGTGCGGGGCCCAGAGGCAGAAGAAGTCTCGTCAGACGCAGGACCTCACTGAGAGGATCCAGCGTCCACCTGGGCCTGTGGCGCCACAGCACAAACACACACTGCCCCTGGAGAACCGTGAGTCAACAGACATATGCATGCACCGGCACACACAGACAGGGTCACACACATATTTTTCTTCCCTTCAATTTTTTATTCCAATCTCATCTCCTCCTCCTTTGACCTTACCTCCTTTCACTTTTCATTTCCTCAGGCCCTGCCTCTTTCCCTCTGTCTGCTGATGTCTTCGAAGATGACATTTCCTCCTGCCCCTCCTCCTCGCCCACAGAACAACATGGCGTTCACCAATCACCAGCCTTTACGTCATTACTGAGTGACTTCTCGGCCGTGGGCCCGTCCCTCAACCACAGCCCCGTTCGCGCTCAGGTGAGGAAAAGACACTGAGATTTAGTGTAGATTAAGACCCATGTAGGTTGGCAGCAACAAGGAAGTAGTTCCCACCAATATCCTCACATTAACAGACTTGTGAGTTTATAAATAGCCTCATATGTCAACTCTGAAAATCTGATGTTCTGCCTTCAGTCTGGTTTGGCGTTGCTCCCGGCAACCGAGGGCATCAGACAACCTATGAGTGAATCAAACTCCATGGCAACTACTGGGAGACCGAATGGGATGTATCTGACCTCTCAGACCACACCCCTGCTGCCAAAGGTAATGTGGGGTTAGTGCATGTTAATACTGTCACATGACATATCGCCTTGACTTTCATTCTGTGGCTCATTTGAATTTCATAAGGGTCTCTGTTGTTATGAATCTTTTGACAACTCCTCAAAATAACATTATAATCTCAAGAATGAAAGTAATACATGCGGTAATATGCCATTTAAACACACATTTAGATTGTGTGTGTGCATGTGCTTCCTACAGCACAGACATTAAAGAACTTGGAGAGATCTTCAACCAAATAAGATGGTCACTCGTCTGCTTTGTCAAACACAATGCTCTGCAGTAAGCTGCTCTGCATTCATTACTGTCAATTTGCACTTCTGGGGGAGCTCAGTATTTGCCCTGTAGGTTAACACATTCACACACAGGCATGGCGGTATGTCAGAACCAGCACACGCTGTCATCTGGAGATTTGTGAGGCATTTGTTCATTTCATGTCAGAGTTTAACCTTGACATGGGGCAAATACAGTGAAACAATGTGAAATGATTTTACATTTTCTCTGCAATATTCAACACACTACTCTTGAAATCAGTCACCGGGACCACAGCATGGTTAGAGTTGAAATGTGGGTAATGTGTGTCTTTACAGACAGCACGGCCCCACAGTCCAACCTCCTCATTGCCTTCCTCCCTCAACTTCAACCATCTCCCCCGCCCACGGAAACCACGGGACACCACACCCAAAATGAGGAAACTCAAATATCACCAGTACATTCCTCCAGACCAGAGAGGAGGGTCTGGGACTGGAGGTATAATGCTTTACTTTCCAACATTTATTTAAAAAATATTTTCATTTGTCAAATCAAGTCTTGCTCTTGGAGAGGTGTTTGAATTTATCCGAAACAATTGTTTATTTCCAGGAGGGGCCAAACAGAAGAGCACTACTCCGACCCAGTCTTTAGATCCGGCCTACTCCCATCTCCTGAATCAGCAGCAGGTCTTCCTCCAGCTGCAAATCCACCAGAACCAGCAACAGCAACTACAACAGCAGCAACAACTACAATCACAACAACAGCTCACTGTTGTTCCCAGGTATGCGTATAGATGGCTGTAATTCTAAATCAGCAAACTAGGCAGATCTCTTTATCAAGGGATTTTAGTCCTCAGATTGTTTGGTTGAGGTAATGCTTCTGTCATTTCCTTCAGCGGAGAGCACAATGATGTGAAGTCCTCTGGAGCCATGCCCCTGAATCCCCAACCTGTTCCCGCCACAGCAAGCCTCAACCCGACTGACACAAACCCTGCGTCCAAGCCTGAGCTTCTCCCTGCAAATCTTGTTGATCTAACAGTAAGACATTTATGAAAGCACTGAAATAATGATGACTATTATTTACAAAGGAATGGTGAAGACAAACTCTCCTTGTCCTTTGCCCATCCACCTTCGCCTCCTCCTTTTCTTCAGGTGTCAGAGTTGCGGCAGCAGCTACGTAAGCGTGGCCTCCCTGTCTCCGGCACCAAGCCTGCTCTGTTGCAGCGTCTCCGCCCGTTCCAGCTTCCCCGCTCCTGCCTCACCCCCGCTCCCCTCTGCCAGCTGGGTACCAGCCTGGAGCCGCTCACCCCCTGCCCCTCGCTGCCACCCAGCCAGAGCCCCGGCTCAAGCTCCAGCTCTGGACGAGACTCCCCCAGCAGCAGCCCGAACCAACAGATGTACGTCCCGGACAGCGGAGTTCCTAATGGGATTCTCAATGACGCTCAAAATGGAATTCTGAACAGCGTGACGAATGGTTTCTCGAATGCTGCGCCAGTCAGTTTGGCTGGTGAACAGTGTCTTTCCAACGCTGTCTTCCTGGCTCCTGCCAGCACCGCCTCAGGAACTCCAAGTCCCAGTCTACCCATGTCGTCGTCCTCGCCCATGCAGTGTGGGACTCCTTGGAGAACTGAGAACGAGCAGCAGCAGCAACAGCAGCAGGAGCTAAGTGTGGAGCTGGAGATGAGGGAGAGGTTACGGAGCAGGCCCAGGGACCACTCCACTATCACGGGCAACGAGGTGAGCAAAGACAGGCTTGTTTGTTTGGTCTATGTATGAGGAGTGGGAGAATAACAGGATGACTGCTTTCCAGAACTAAAATCATTACTTTTTTTTTATTATTCCTCCAGTCTTGTGGAGGATCCCTTCATCCGTTCCTGCAACAGGATCCTGGATGCCCCAGACGGAAAGCAGAAACGGACACACAGACAGAGGTGTTGTTTACACAGGTAAACACACAAATCAATACACACACACACACACACACACACACATCTTGGATAATCGCTTTTCAAGGGCACGCTACGTAGTCTTCAATCTATAAAACTGGTCAAACATGTGAGCGTACTCTCATCACCCACCTGTCAACTGGTTTCCCCCTGCTTTCCAATCAGGTGTTTTGCTGCCAGCCGTGTGATATGATTGGCCAGGATTTTGAGCTGCCAGTGCAGATTACAGCAAGTCCAGTTCAGACGTTGTCCTGTGTTCGCAGCTTGGAGGAAGAACTACAGGAGGCTATCCAGAAAGCACAGGTTAGAGTCTGTAGATGAAGTGGAAGAGATCACCTGGAGTTCCTTTTACACAGTGGGATTTAAGTGTTTCCTTTGGCCACAGATGGACCCTCGGCAATCCATAGATGACATTCTGGATGAGCCCCTGACTTGTGTTGGTAAGTATCTCACAATTAATAAAGAGCACAACTTAAATGGCACTCGCAATTTCTTTCAGTGTCTAATCTAATTAACTACCTCTCCTCCAGGGTCTGTCAACGTCTGTGATCATAAATCCCCTGCCCACTCAGTCCCCGGCCCTTCGCCTCCTCCTCCTTCTCAAGCCGATCAGTCCCAGGCCTCCCAGCTGCACAAGGATGACCGCTTTCTCCCCTCCCCTCTTTGCTCCTCTCTCTTGCTGGAGCTCCCTCCGTCTCCTGCGGTTATAAACCCCAGCCAGGTGATCCCAGCTCCTCCACCACCACCACCCATCTGTACTTCCCCTCGGCCGTCCACTGGGAAGTCACGTAAACGACGGGCTCCGACATCGTTTGACGCTGCCGACTGGCTTGAAACTCTGACGTCCGGCCTCCGCCCTCTTACTCCGCCGGCAGCTCCTTTTGTTGAGTCAGACTTCAGTCTGGATTCAGATCTGAGTGTCAGTCGAGTGTTGGATCTAATGATAGAGAAGTGGTGAGGATTTGTGTGCATGCATCTGTTTGTATGTATAGTAGGTGAGTGTTTCTTGATGGTCATATATGGAGCAAACATGCATCCCACTGAGGGAACAAGATTGTGAATAGCGGCCTCCATCCGGCCATCCATTATTGCAAGGCTGTCAGAGTCACTGGCTTCACGCAATGTTGAGAGCTGGATTCATTGCAGCGAGCAGATTAAACATGGCTTTGATGGGGCAACGAGAGCACAAACACACACACACACAAACACACTCACACACATAGACGCTGCAGAATGCTGTTTAAAGGCACTTGGGCTCAGCCAGAAATGGCAAACAAGCAACACATCTGTAGATTGACACACTCTACAGCGCAATGTTTGCAGTGCAAAACAAAAGAAAACCTGGTGGCATATTAATTTAAACATGCTTCCTGGTTGCGCCGGGAGAATGTTGTTTCTGACTTATCTCCAAGACCCGTTGTCGGATTGGGTTGAGTGTGGCCCCTGGTGTTGACTCAGTCATTGAGTCCTAGCCATTCATAAAGCCCATTTAGAGTGTGTAAAAGCCAGACAGAGCACACAGCTTGTGTGTGGCTCCAGACCTTAACCCCGGTGCCAGACACACAGTCGGCATGCAGAGGGAGAAAGCTGGCAGAAGTTGCAAACAAGCGGTGTGTGTGTGTGCGAAAGCTTGTGTGAAGTATGTGTGCGTTAAATATGTCTGACTGTGTGTGACTGAGCACACAAGGCTGCTTCTGTTTTGTACGTGTCAACACCCAACTGCTTCCATGTACATTTATTAGCATTAATGCCAAATGCACTTGTAGTTATTTGTTTGCTTGCAATCAAGTGTGAGTGTGTGTATGCGTAGTATGATTGAACTGTGAGAGGATACGTGTGAAAGACACAGAAAAAAAAAAGCTGTGGATCTCTGCGTCCACATTTCAGACCAGACATTTTAATGTAGGCTCATTGCCAGCAGGCAGTAACTCCAGTGTAGTTACCCAGTGTAATCATCAGAACAGCCACATTACCTTGTTCAAGTCACCATTCTCCAGGAGAGCAATCAGGCAACCACCCCAAAAATAGTCCCCATATAAATGCTCCAATCAGACAAGTTAGTTTCCTCATTGCTTTGCAAAAACAGGTGGTCATTTTGCTCCCTGATTAACCCCCTACCGTGTCTGGCCCGCTGCACGGTGCCAACCCTAGCAAAGCCAGATTTAGCACAATTTATCACCCAACATCAAGGCCGCACCTGTTCACTTAGTGTAAATTAATTCCACGCATGTATCATTTGACATTGTTACATCTTTGCTGTATATTTCAATATACAAAACGACCATTTATGTTAAGAGAAAATGCACTGTAGAATTAGCACAAAATAATATGTCTGGAGAACCGGTAGCACGACCAGAGGAGAACTTGTCTGTTGAAGCTGATACGGTAAAAACTGCACATTTTCTTAATGGTGACAGAGATCTTGCTTTTATATTCAACGTGATTTACTGGCCAATGCAAAAAATAAGCACATTATTTGTTTGCATAATACACTTTTATTGAGTTATGTCCATTCTCAACCCCACTTAACGTAATGACATTAATGATAAAAGATCTGACAGAGGTTAGCTGCCATTAACCTCTGCTGTACCACGTAAATGTAATTTCGATAGACGATCTCGTCTACATGAAGTTATATTCTGCCCTTAATTGGCTGCATGTCCCATCAATCATTCATCAGAGCTCTGATTGGCTCATTCATATCTGGAACATTTGAATAATCTGACAACTAACTGGATGTCCTTCTGTAAGACCACTTTATTTTGAGAAAAAAACCCGAGCTTTTGTCCCTCCTCATTCTCCAAAGTATTGTGTTAAAATAAAAGTTAAGTGCCAAGTGCAATATGATTTGTGTAAAGGGCACATCAACTGGCAGATCTGAGGTTATCATGTCATATTTTTTGTACGCAATTATTTCAGTGTTGCTGCCGGCCAGTGCCTTGTTCTAATGATAAAACGGTGTCTTACTACGCAAGACAGCCTTGGTAAATTATTGGAAGAAGATATCTGTGCATAGGCAAACCTTCAACACACAACTTTATGTTGAAGCAATTATTGTACAGCTTTCACCACAGAGACTATGAAAAATGCAGTTGAATGTGGAAGGATGGCTCTGATAATCATAGCGATCAATAAACATTGCCTGCTGCATGAATAAAAAAAGAAAATTGATTGGCAGGAGAGTAAGATGCTACCTCCCGTGACTTCCAATGCTTTAGGGCCAACCCCAGTGTTTTCCTTGTTACTTATTTCATTTCGGAACACTGGTGCAGAGGTTCCTGGAAGACTCCTGAGACAGTTTCACAGGTTTGACTTAACCGCAGGTTTGATACTTCTGTTTTAAACTGGGGTTGGAACTGTCCTGGTCTAGATTTGGGGCTGGTTAAGACGCATGTAAACTGGAAACACGCAGGTGTTTAAGGTAACTAAGTCTCTGTTGGCCACGTCTGCTGCTATAAATGTTGTAAAAACGTACGAGAAAATAAAATGTTTTTGCTTTTATTTATGATGTAACTTATTAATGCAAAAATATATTATTAACCACTGTCCAAAAATGTATTTAAAAGCATTAAGAAAATTAAAGTCTTAATAGATTTTCTATTTGGTTCCTCTTTGTTTTTGCTGCACATGTGGCACATTTAAAGGATTAACAAGTGGATTGCTTTAATAAAGAAAGAACAAATTATTGATAACTGACATATTTCACAAGAAACTGTCCCAAATGATGACTCATTAAATAGTGATGATATAGTAAAATTTAATATTAATTTGCACCGATATGCTGTTTAAATATCCATGAAGCAGCACTAACATCCACATGGCTGCATTGTTAATCTTCATAATGACACAGAATTGTAATGTGGAGAGAGAAATGGTGCAGCTGTAAATAAAAAGCGGGATAATCTATGAACCCCGGTCAGTGATCATCATGAGGCAAGGAACACCAAATTAAGGAAAAAAGACAATAATATAGAGTTACTATTATATGCACTATAATACCGTATTAGGTAGCATACACCTTCCTATTCATAGAAAACGATTGCTCCCAAACACGTGAGTCAGGTTTGTGTTGATCCGTTTCAACATTTGAATGTCCTTTCCTCCAAAAAAGGAGGAGCCCAGCTCTAAAAAGTTGATGTCAATATTTTTTTTATTTAATCCAGTAAAAATATATATATATATAATATTTTGAATTAAACTTTTATATGAAAGTGAATCCTTTGAGATTCGTTCGTAATAAAATATAAAGTATGTCGTAATTTCGTACAAAATCGACCTCCGTTGACCCTGTTTTTGATTGGTTGCTCAAAGATCAGGCGTCAGAGAGAGACGGCCGAAAGTTAAAAGAATCACTGTTGACCTGATGGAGTAAGTGACGATAATCTGCTGAGATTCAGCAGGCGAAGCGCCTTAAACAAAGCAGTTTGCCCTCGTGTTCATAAGGCCATATCAGGACGTTTTCCCCGACTTGTTCAAGTCGTACTTACCTGTTCTGTATCTCTTCGACATTACCTGTCACATCAGCTGCATGCAAACGGAGTTTCTCGTGTCTGCATCGGCTGAAGATACCCGAGAACCAACTACCTGGATCTCTTGTCAATCAGCTTCATAGAAACCCACGTTAACGGCCTGGACACTGAGGCTGCGGCGCTGTTCTTCTGTTACTGGTGAGTTCACATCGCTTTCAATTAACTGCCAGTTGTCAATTAGTACAGTTTTATTGTTTGGACAGTTTGTGCATTTCGTCATCGTTTATGTGTTTGCCAGCCAATGTTCCACGCTTTATATGTTGACCATGTATGAGAGATAATAAGCTTCTAGAGGAAGGTTTGTGCAGTTTGTTTACATGTGCTTTTTTATCAGTGGTTCCGTTCTGTTGATAGTGATTGTTGTCTGATGAAAGTGGCTGTTATGTGCAGGCAACTTCCAACATAAATGATGGTGGTATCAATGTTGTGAGCCCAACGTATCATTTTGTCTTCTATAATGCATTTCGAGATATTTTGTATGGCTTCTGACTGTATAAAAAATGCATTTTTGTGTGACAGTTCGTGGCTGTGCTGTTGTAGTAACGTTACTGTCCTAACAGTCACAGTGAGGCATAAATACAGTCTTCAGCTCACTGAAGCACGTGCATATAATGCTGGTTTGATCAAATGGACCTCAGGAGAAAAACGCTATAGGCCCTTATTTTACGTCAGTATAGCAAAGATTTGTACAAAATGTCATGATAATCCAACCACCAGTTGTTGAGATATAGTCATCTTGACTAAAGTGACAGACCAAACGCTGGACTTGCATTGCCATCCATAAATCCATGGCTAAAATTGTAATAAGTCATTATTAAATGTGTTTGCTGTTTTTCTTATTTGTTGTGTTGCTGGTCTATTTTATAAACCATGTTTTTTTTGTTGTATTTCTCAATATATTCCTCTAAACCAGCCTGTCTGTTGGTTCCACAGCGAGCTACAGCTGCGTATGTTGACAAGTTTAACCCTACCGTAGCTGTCTAGAGACCAGGCACAAAGAAGAAATAATAATATCCACCCAGGGGTGAGAGTGTGTTTTCACAGGGGTAATACTCCAAAGCTGTGACCAGGGTGTAATGAGGGATTTTCTGTAATGGCCCCTCTAGCCGTTCCACATCACTTCCCCCTTTGCAAGAACCGCTTCCTGCGCGATTTCATGGGAATTAAAGGGAGAAAGGTGTGTTTCATATGTAAAGCAGGTAGCTCTTGCTGAGACGTGAGATGGTTTGTGTGGATTCCCTCCCTCCCTCCCTCCCTCCGTCTCCCCTTCTCTCTGTGTTGGGGGGGGGGGGGGGGTCTTTGATCACTGGCAGAAGGTCGCTGTGGTTCGATTTCTGTTTTGCTCCTCTGAGACATTTGCTCTGCAATTATAAACCATGTGAGAGAAGGCAGAGGGATGGTAATGTTCTCAGCAGCTACTGTGGTGTCAGTTGGCGAACAGCGAACATGAATCACATTTACAGTACGAGGCAGTAAGAAGGCATGTGGTACCACAGCAACCAGGACATGGGATGTTAAATCTATTCAATAATCTCTTTACTATGTGAGCTGTGTGGTTAGAGGCTCAATGACGGACTGCAAGAGCACGAGGCTCTGAAATTCTGCTGGCTCCCCATCCACAGCCTCATACATACTGTAGATAGCATAAAGTACTGACTTAAACTTGCTATAATGGATTTTTGTTGGCCACTTGGAGGTGCCGGAAACAAGCGGCCAACACAGCATATTATCATCTTTTACGCTGATATGGCCAGTGTCTTATAGGGAACTATTTAGACATCCAGCAGATACAGAGCAGCATCATTTGTTTCTGCTTTAATGTGCTATGATTCAGTGTTTCCTCTGTAGTCCAGCAGCAGTTAGGGCGGCATGCTGCAGTCCTGCTTCAGTGTCACACAGTGACGTTACAGCCAATGCAATCATTTTATAGGAAAACCTGTGAAATAATCTTATTGGACCGCTTCTACAGGTCTATCCTTTACAAAGAAAGTAAAAACATCTGAATGTATCATTTCCTTTTGGGTCACAAAACATGGGGATTCAATGAAACCACTGCAGAAATCTTGTTTTTTTTACAGCTGCTCTGCCTCAAGGAGGAAATATTTGCAAAATTCAAACGCTCGCTGTTGTTCTCTATGTCATTAGAAGGTAGAGCGATTTGTATCATTTGTGTTTATAAAAGAGAAATAATTGAGAGAAGATGGGGGTTGATTCATGATGATAAACCACAAAGAGGAATGATGAATTATTCTTCTTATGTTCAGAATAACTTATTTCCTTGTAGTTCTCTGTTCAACTGTATCTAACTGGTTCATTAACACCTCCTCATAAAATCTGTTATCACGAGGTGCACGCGCCCAATGTGGAACGTGCCCTTCAGCGTTGCTAATCATGGAATTACGTCTGTGGGAATTTTGCCTCCTCACTGCGGACCGACTCCTGCTGCACAAGAGCATGTTTCTGTGCTGAAATCTTGCGAAAGGGACATCCACAGACTATTTCAAAGGACATGGCAGGGTGCAGTCTTACCCTGTGAAGGGAAGGGGCCCTGAAAACTGTTTAAAGTAGCGTCTGTGTTTGTAACTAGAGGCCTCTGCAGCTTTCCAGCTCTGCCACACATCAAACTGAAGAGCTGGTTAAACTGAGCATAGCTGCTGCTCAGCTTTGTTTAAAACTGTGTGAGATGGGGGATGGGGGAGGCTAATTGGACTAATTAGCATCAAAACAAGGCTTGACTGAACTGTCTTTCTGTACCACAGATGTTTCGCCTCTTTTTAGTGGGGGGGAAAAAAGGATGCAGAGAGAAAAGAGACTCATTTTCAAGGCAAACCCGATGTGGCATTATTCGGCTCTGTGCAGTCACAAAACAGGCGGGTAGACATGTTTCTGATGTGCTGGTGCTTTAATGGACCTTTGCCACAATAGCGGGACTCTCACAACTCCAACCGAGCTTCTTGATATGCAGTATTTGAGGCGCACTATACCCTGTGGGATGAAAGCTTATCCAGCTTTGCACTTTTCTAGTCTGAACTCTATTTTGTTCTTGGCTCAAGCTCAGTTTATACTCGCTGTAGTGAAGCCGGCGCGAGGTGCGCGCGCCAGAAAAACGACATAATCATGGCTGGCAAGTGGTCGCGGCGCTTGGTTGTGCACCTTGGAATTTTTGTAACATCACTGTCACAGATAGTTTACTGATAAAAACACTATTTACATGTCTAGGGATTATACAAAGAAGGCCAATTCGTTTTTTTGGATGCTTTAGAAACTGCAGGTGTTAAAATCTTCATTTGAGTAAATATTTTTGCGAGCCAAATCAAATTTTCCGGAAATTGAACCTCCTGTTTCTATATAATGCATGTGATACTTAACTGGTTTCTTTACAGGGCTTGTCGAAGTATATTAGTCCATGAATATGAGATACGATTTTACAGATAATTACAATCCCTCCTCGTCATTGTGGAGGTTGTTTTATGGCTTTTTGCCGGTTACAACTACAGCCTATCGGCCATATATGGGCATATCTATGGGTTACATCCGTTGCCTTTTTGATTGGTCACAGTTCATTTTGTTTACGTACTTTATGCAGACTTCATAAAGACTGCAGCAAAGTTAGGTTCGAGCAAATACAGCATGTAATGCCTTGAATTCTGTGAACAGCGTTTTAATTCCATTTCTAAGGCTGCTCTCGGCTCTCTGTGTTTTGCTGAACTCTGTTCATGTCCTGCTGAGGAACATGAGGAAGATTCTGTGCCCCATATTCATAATTTATTGCCACAGTGCTTCACATTATCAGCCCAAAATGACTCCACTGTGCAGCGCACACATTGTCTTGTACCAGCAAAAAAAACAGAGTAACCCAGAGGGCTTTTGGTAAGTATATCTTCAAAATCTTAGTAGCATGCTGTAGGCATAGCATGGGATATATATGGACAGCAGTTTTCATTATAGTGGTTTATTATAATATAAAAGACTGAGAAGCTTTCGTGGATCCTGTGAATATTTTAACATGAAATTGAATCTCAAATTTGTCTCTTCAGGACATTCAGTTCCAATGATAACTTCATTTAAATCAAATTGGTTAATTCGATTCTCAATGCAGTTATGTAGGAGTGTAACACAAAGCTCTCTCTGTTTATTTCATGAAACTATCTGTGTTTAGATTTACACTGGAAGACGTTATGAATCTTCTGTTTTCAGTCTTTTACAACATTTAATTAAACATATGCTGAAAGGCATTTAAACAAAGTTTTGTGATGGAGTTTGGGTTGTTTGAACTTTGACGCTAAGATTTCAATTGTGGACTGGACACAAATGGATGCTGTAAATATCTGAATAATACATTTGTTTACATCCCAAGTGTCTGTGATGTGAAATATACTCTCACATAAACAACTGAAATATTGTCAAATTACCAACCGTCAACAACCTCAATCTGCAGCAATTTACCGGTACACTGTTTTGTGATTTAAAAAAAAAAAGGCCTAAATCTCTTTAATCCTGTGAATAAGAAGGTCAACGAGCAAAATGACAGAAGAATGAGTGATGGGATTTTTTTTAATTGAACCACTTATGTCTTGGGAGGGAAAAATAAGACTCACGAATGCATAACTTAGCCGTGTTGAAATGAATGCCCTCTGTCTTCAACAGCCAGATAAAAAGCATCTTTCTAAAAGAAACAAACAAACGGGTTGGGACGTTTCATTTTTTGTTTCGTTTTAGCTGTGCAGACGGAAAAAAAGATGACAGAAATGTGATTCATCCTCGCGCAATTTCACACAGTAGTACTGTCTGTATATCCTCAAAGGTGACTCTACTTTAATGTCAGTGTTGAAGTTCTTCTTGTCAAGTTCCTCTGCATAACAATGATGCTAATTTTAGAAATCTGACCGCGAGTGTCAATTTGGTCCAAATTGAAATCCAAATGTAATAATGCAGTTTTTTAATCTTTTATAATAAAGGTCGAAGATGTGACAAAAATCATCTGAAATCACATCAAAAATCACAAAAGGACCGTTCAGAGCCAACTTGTGTGTGAGGAGCTGGATGTGACCCACAGGAAGTCAAAAGAAATGTGAAACAACGAATGAAACCATGTAAATCCTCAGCACTTGCTCAAATACTGCATGAAAATGTAGTGACAAACGGGACACGGTGGTGTTATTACTGTATTTGACAGAGGATTAGATCATTTTGTCTGTTAATGAAAGTCTTCACACTAATCGGTGCCATTGTTTTGACCGCCTTGACATCCGCGTGTAAATTTAGCACAAGCAAATCTTACTGAGCTGTTTATCACACTTGGTATCTTAGACCTTCAGGGCATCAAATATTTGTCCCGTCACAGTCAATCAGACACGTTTTTCTTTCTTTTAGGTTTGTGTGCATGGGCGCACATAAAGGACATATTAGCGCTCATGTCAGAACAGTCGGCTAATAAAACATGGACCTCTTCATACAGGACAAGACCTGAAATGGCACAGGACAGGACACTGCACAGGACATGACACAAACTGGTCTGACCCCAGCTGTGCACTTTGCTGAACTGCCTGCACCAGAACTGTAGCTCTTCCTCTTGAGAGTTATTGTCCTGTAGAAGCAAGATTAGATCAAATAAAGCCTGCGCCACAAGCTTGCATCTTGTGTGTGTGTGTGTGTGTATTTGTGCCTGCAGAGGACACCGCTGAGTTCCAGCACAGGATGTGCACCAGACTACACTGCTCGCTGCTCCCTTTCTGCTCCCCGCTGGGTTTTTTCCTGTACTTTTTAGGAACGGCTCGTGTTTGAGGGCGGGTGTCAATGACAGCCCACCACACGCGCTCGGTGTCTGTGCAGCTGCAGCGTAACACAGCTCAACCTTGCTTCCAGCTGATAGCGTTGTATTAATGAAAAATAGATGCTGGGGGTTGTGCATGCCTGGCTGCTTGCTCGAGTGTGTGTGTGCACGTATGCATGTACAAGTGTTACCTCCTCAATTAGTTTGCTGCAAACCAGGGTGAGCTGGTAGGTGTGTTAACCCTGCGGCCATGTTACATCCATGTTAATGAGGATATAAGATCTTCCTATCCCTCCAAGGTGATAAATACTTCCCACTGCATCCTTATTCCATATGTTCTGAATATGACCGTGGGCACACACAGATTAGACTGACCGTGTCACACGTGTGTGTTTCCGTCTGTGCAAACATGCAATGACTAACAGGCGACCTAAAAGGCTTAAAAAGGTATTTTTCATTTCATCTCCACTTTAAGCACCAGACTACTTGACCGTGCAGCAACAATCATACAATTGTATACATTGTTACTATGCAGCATGCAGTTGCTAAAAAATAATCCTGGCACGGCTCTGTCCTTTCAACAGTTGTGTTGCTGCTCTATGGCTGCCTCTTTAAGCCCTCCAGAATGCTTCCAAGGGGAGATTTCCATGCATGAGCTAATCTCAGAACCCAGAACCAAATCTTGCTCTGGTGGCAAGCTACTGGTTGTCTGTCAGGAGAGATTCTGCTCCCTCTACCTTAACGACCAAGCCAACCAAGCATGACCACCTCTCCTTCAATGGAAGACACATGCCAACACTCTCCTTGTGTCTGTCTTTGTCATTCAGTCTCTTCGAAGACTCTGGAATCCAAATTGATAGGAGGGATGAGGGATGCAACACAAGTCATAATTTGGGGCTCAAAACCTATTCCAGCTTTTGAATTGTTGTCCACTAAGCTCTCTTAGTTTCTTCTGGGTATAGCTGGAGCAGAGGCTGCCCGACGAAGCAGAGTGTCCAGTGGAGCGGCTGTCAAAGCCGTGCAACGTGCAGACCAGCTGCAAGTGCAGTTTGATTGTTGTTGCTCTACAGGTATGACAGACTGCAGAGGATCTCTGGATGTTGTAGGGATTGATTGCATTGCTCAAGGACACTTCAGCGGAACAAGATCTATGTTGTTGCTAGAATCTCTGCGCTTTGGCGTTGAAGGGTGTTTTCCCTCGTCAGTATGACAACATGATTAGGAAGTGCTGGATACATCAGAGCATCAGAGACATTATATGTGTAGTTCCCAACACTGGATATCAGAGTCAGTTTCAAAGAAGCAGATCTTAGGTAGTGAGTAACTGGACCGGCTGAGATGCAGATTATGTGAACTGAAGGCTTCGACCCATCCCCCCCCCCCCAAGTCTCTCTGCATGCTCACATGATGCACACGCTGCCCTTCGATACCACTGCATTTATTTCTCTGTCCACACGACTCGAGCACGGCTCACTTTTTCTTGCCTCCCTCCATTTGCCCTATCATCAGTGTAAAATACCTCACCCCTGCAGACAGAGACAGATGGAGAGAGCAGCGCCAGCCCCCTGCTCAGCTCTAGTGATTCATGCCATGGTAGCACAGAGTCACATGCACACAGATGCATGCCCCACACACGCACACACGCACACACGCACACACGCACACACACATGCATTAATGCATACAGTGGGCATGCGATCATATATCAGCAGATGAGATTGCATAAATACGCAGGGACCCATTGGTGAGACAGCTGAATGCATGACGGCACCTGTCTTGTGTTAATGTTAAATGCCAGAGCTCCAGGGCTTTTTAAAAGGACATGTGCATCTTTGAAGCAGTGGCAACAGAGTCTGATATCATTTGTCCCTTTCTATGACAGTTAGAGGAACAAGCTGCCGGCACATTTATCCTCCTTATTCCACCTGACTGAGGTGTCGAGACCTAAAAAAGCTGTTCTACTCAGCTGCATGCTACAATAATGGAATATCGGTTGTGCTTTCTATTAAATGCCCACCAAGGCAAGGCAAGTTTATTTGTATAGCACATTTCAACAACAAGGTAATTCAAAGTGCTTCACATAAAACCATTAAAAGCATCAAAACATAAGGCAAAAGAAAAGGAGATTTAAGAACATTCATTAAAACATTAAAAAACAGTGCAAGAAATAAAATGCAGAAATGCAGGAAATTGATTAATATATGAATTGAATGTGGTTCAATTAAAGGCAGCAGCAAACAGAAAAGTCTTCAATCTTGATTTAAATGAGCTGAGGGTCTCAGCAGACCTGCAGCTTTCTGGGACTTTGTTCCAGATATGTGGAGCAGAAAAACTGAATGCTGCTTCTCCATGTTTAGTTCTGACCAGTGGCGGCTGGTCAATAGAGGGCCATGGGGCATGGCCCCACCATGAGCCACACAAAAAAAAAAAAATTTATAATAATTATATAATAAATTATACAAATTGTCAATATTTGTGTTTTTGAACTATGGAATGTACCCAGTAATGTGTGTAAAATATGATATCTGCGCAAAATATATGCTTTTCCTGCTCGTTCTCTCAGCCTGTGTGCACGACACTCTGAGAACGCGCAGCTTGGGGGGCCTAATCGTTTTGGCCCAAAAGAGGCGGGTCTATGAAGCAGTTTAGCCAATTGCTGATTCAAGATATAAATGAGTGACATACAATTTAGCCAATCAGGGCCCTCAAATAGATTCAGCTTGGGGCCAGAACGATCTGGCCCACAGCTGCGCGTTCTCGTCAGGAGAAGTCTCTACAGGCGCCCGCGCCAGCGCGAGCAGTAATCCTCCAAGACCCGTTTGAGAGGAGAACTTTGGCGGAGATTCTGCAGCCAAAGAGCTGACATCAGATCAGCCTGACCTCACAATCAGACAGCAGACTCGCGGGAAAGGGAAGCAGTACATGCGGAGCTTCTGTACTAGCTGTACACCAGACAGGTTTGGCGAGCTGGATGACGTCATGCTAATAATTTATTTAGCTTTTTAAAACAACGGGGACGGATCCAGCACGGACAGTTACGGGAGTGAGGGATGAGGAGGTAAGGAAACATGAGAACACCAGGACACACATGAGAACTCTGTCAAGCTACATATTAGACAAAGTGAACATCTTTTCTTCTACATAGCTGTCCTCAGTCTCATCTGCTTAACTTGGTCATGGAGACATCAACATGTAATAGAGATGTTAAATTAACAGTGAAAACTCATCATAGCTTAATTTAACATCAGTATTCATAATTACACTTCATGTTTACTTCTCCTGATCTTTACCTCCTATAACAAGGTCCATAGGGGCATCTCAATAAATGAACATGTTATATTATATTATATAAGTGTTATTTACTGATTGTTTTCGTGTTGGAATACATGTTAAATATTTAACTGCCAAGTAATAATGCGTGTTTGATACTTACATTTTTTTTTACATTAAATCATACTGGGATGTTTGCTGAAATTGATAGGATGGCCCTACCTAGAACATGTTCCACCAGCCGCCACTGGTTCTGACTCTGGGAACAGAAAGTAGACCGGTCCCAGACGACCTGAGGGGTCGGGATGGTTCATAAGGTAGCAGCAGATCAGAGATGTATTTTGGCCCTAAACCATTCAGTGCTTTGTAAACCAACAGCAGGATTTTAAAGTCAATTCTTTGTTGGACAGGAAGCCAGTGCAAAGACCTCAGAACTGGAGTGATGTGGTCCACCCTCCTGGTCTTAGTGAGGACTCGAGCTGCAGCGTTCTGAATCAGCTGCAGCTTTCTGACAGACTTTTTACAGAGACCTGTAAACACACCGTTACAGTAGTCCAGTCTGCTGAAGATAAATGCGTGGACAAGTTTTTCCAAATCCTGTTGAGACATAAGTCCTCTAATCCTTGATATATTCTTCAGGTGATAGTAGGCTGATTTTGTAATTGTCCTGATATGGCTGTTCAGGTTGAGATCTGAATCCATAACTACACCTAGATTTCTGGCTTGGTTTGTGGGTTTTAACATCAGTGACTGAAGCTGAGCGGTGATTTTCAATTGTTCGTCCTTGGTACCAAAAACAATTACTTCTGTTTTATCTTTGTTTAATTGAAGAAAATTCTGGCACATCCAGTTGTTGATTTGTTCAATGCAGTTACCCAGCCCTTGTATGGGATTATAGTCCCCTGGTGACATAGTTATGTAGATTTGTGTGTCGTCTGCATAATTATGATAACACACTTTGTTGTTTTCCATAATCTGAGCTAGTGGAAGCATGTAGATGTTGAACAGAAGAGGCCCCAGTATTGAACCTTGGGGAACACCACATGTCATTTTAGTCAGCTCTGATGTGTAATCAGCTACAGACACAAAGTATTCTCGGCCCTTCAAGTAGGATTCAAACCAGTTAAGTGCTGTGCCAGAGAGTCCCACCCAGATTCTTAGTCTTTCTAGGAGTATGGCATGGTCGACTGTGTCGAATGCAGCACTGAGATCCAGTAACACTAAGACTGAACTTCTGCCATTGTCTATGTTTAAGTGGATGTCGTTGAAAACCTTAACAAGAGCAGTTTCAGTGCTGTGGTGCTGTCGAAAGCCTGACTGGAAAACATCAAAGCAGTTATTTACGGTCAAGAAGTTGGTCAGCTGTTGGAAAACCGCTTTTTCAATTATTTTACTCAAAAATGGAAGGTTTGATATTGGCCTATAATTTTTCATCGTTGCGGAGTCTAAACTAACCTTCTTTAGGAGCGGTTTAATAACTGCAGTTTTTATGGCTTGTGGGAAGACACCTGAGAGAAGGGATGTGTTTACAATTTGTAAAAGATCAGTGGTCATGCAGTTAGAAATATTTTTGAAAAAGTGTGTTGGTAGAATATCCAAGCAGCAGGAGGATGACTTCAGATGTTGTATAATGTCTTCTAGGCTACTACGGTCGATTGAATGAAATTGTGTCATGATATTTGAATGGATGTTATTCAGAGATCGTGACAACACATATCCTGTGGTTGATGTGGAGGCACTGACTGCTTGTCTAATTTTCTGAATTTTGTCAGTAAAAAAGGAGGCAAATTGATTGCATGCCAGGTGGATTGGAGTTCAGCAGCTACCGACAAGCAAACAGAGTGAATTTTTAAGGGTACCTAATGAGCACATAACACTGCTGCCGAGAGAGACTTGGAGTAGTCAGTAGACATGTTTGTGTGTGTGTGTTTGTTTATGCCGCGCTGTGGTCTGGGGCTGTTATGGTGCTGCAACAAGGACATGCCTGGTGTACATGAGGCAACGATTTGTGAGTAAGGTCATTGTACACGATGTCCTCCGCTCATCACCCCCTCCCTCTAACCACACAGACACACGCGCACACATCCATCTTTTTAGTATTAATTCTGGTACGTAGAGGGATGGGGCACAGAGATGGGGTTGGGATGGGGAGAAGGGTGGTAGACGGGTAGAACAGAGGAGAGGGGGGGCTGATGGAGGAGTGAATGGAGAGATGACTGTAGAAAGAAAGAGAAAATAAGGGGGGTTGAGCAGTGGTGGAGGGGAAATCATTTATCCTGCAGCCCAGGTAAGGGTGACCTGTTTGTCTTTGTCGGCCTCTGTTACTCCCCTGATGTCTCTATAATAGGCCCGTGAAGCAGGTGGACACGGCAGCACAAAGCAGCGGCCCACAGTAACAGAGGCTCACAGGCGTGCCTAAGCTCCATTCCACCTCAGCGACTTTGGGGAATTCACAAAGATTTCAGTTAATGGGTTAAATAGCACCATTTGTTATTTGCAATGACTTGTTTTTTAAAGGAGCTGTATTTAACAATCTGAACATTAATATAGCAGCAAACTACCATTTGTTATGTAAAGGTGGAGTCATGTATCTGAACAGTGAAAGAAGTCGCTCTCCCTCCGCGTGTGATGTTATCCGAGCTTCTCCTTGCCACATGTATCCCCCCCCCCCCCCGGGTTCCCCCTCGGGCAAACCATGTGAGCTCTGTCAGCACTTTCGCAGTAGTTTACGCTGTTACCTATGAGCCACAGGCTCATGCGCAACATGTTGAGAGGCACTGAGAGACAGTCGAATTGCTCCAAATCTCTTACACCTTTAACTAATGCGGCTTTCAGGGAAAAAAAATGCTGTAAAGAAAGGACTGATTCAGTGATTCCTTGACTTTTCTTCTTGAGCCATCATGAGGTTGACGTTCACACTTTTGAGTGAACTGTCTCAACGACTATTGGACGGATTGTCATTCATTTGGTACAAACATTCATGTTCCCCCTCAGGATGAATTGTTTAAATTTCAATCATTGTCGATTAGGCCTACTTTGGTTTATGACCAAATACCTGCATTTCCATCAGCCACAAACATTTGGTAAGAAATGTCAATAATTCACATTTAAGTGTGCTGGACCTCTTTAAGTACAGCCTCAGAGCTGCTAGCATGATGGGAGTCTTCTTGGTTTCATTTCCCCATGAATGCCCAACCGCAGTTGATGTGACGTCATGTCAAAATATTCCTAGTGCTTAATAGTTCAAGTTCAAAAGCAGAGAAAAGTCATTTTTTCTGAAACATTTCAGAGAATGAAATGTACAATTTTGCACCACTGTTCAACAATCACACAAGGATAATTCCATTGTAAAGTAAAAATGTCAACATTTCATGACAAACGAACTTCTGCAATCCACTGAACGCCACAGATTGAATACGTATAACAGTGTAAGAGTATTCAAGGGAGGAGTTTTCCTCAAGGCAGTAGCTATAGATCTAGCTGGCACTTGAAATAAAAGTAAGCCAGGCAGCCGGGTCTCTTTGATTTGTCTCTGCTCACTTCCTCCTCCTGTTTTTTCTCATCATCCTGTCCGCATGATGCGGTAACGACAGCCCAGCTTCTTCACTTGCTACAAAATCAACTCAGTGAAGAAGATCCGTTTCATTACTTTGATTTGGGGAAAAGAAACAGAGTGTGGTGGCAAAGTTGAAAATGAGCGCAGATGAGAGGGAGAGAAAGAGACAGAGAGTGAGCAGAAAGAGAGACGAGAGGAAAGCTTGGCCTAGAGCTATGGAAAGTTGTAATAGATGTTATGTGAGCAGCAGGAGAATAAAAAGCATGTGGGCGTTTTTATGGAATTAAGACTTGGGTAGTCATTACCATATTGTCTCAGACTTTTCAGCTTTTTAGAGGATTGCATTGGTTTTTCTCAAATTACATTCTCCAAATAATACACATAGATATGCAGATGCACACATTTAAACAGTGAACATCATCGAGTAGGCTGACTTAAAGAGCTTTACTTTCATTAAAAACAGTTAAAGCACAGAAAAGATGATGGGAAAAATAAAAGGCTTTATATTCCCAATTTAAATTCATAAAGCCACTTACACCAAATTCTTGACTGGACCTTACCTTATAAGCCTTTCATTTAAAATACAGTAAGGGCAGAAATCAAGGATTCAAGGATAATTAATTGTCATTATGCAACACAGGGTTGCACAACAAAATGCAGTTGTAGCCCATTTGCTACACGAGAAAGACATGACAAACAAATAAAACTAAATGAGTGGTGCATTCCTGTGCATTCTTTTTCACTTGCATCAGGAGGAATGCAAACGGCAGAAACAAAACAATTTTCTGGGTAGATAATATGGCCGACATCTTAACATAAAAGATTAGACACCAGGGAAACACTGTCCATCAACTTTGACTGTGTTGGAGCACCAAGCTGATGAAAACAGAGCCCGCCTCCTCCTGACGTCTGCCCGTCAAGTGCAGTTTGATCCGGGATGCCACGATGGAGCCAGGTGTCTGTAAAGATGTGGACACAACAGTCACCTCCTGTCGCTGGGTTAGCCAGAATCTTCCTGCGACTGGAGATCAGCCAGGAGCAGATTGGGTGGGGGAATAGCCTTCGGTCCTAGCTTAGTTAGCTTAGCTTCCATCTCGGCTCTCTCTCGTTTGGTCCTGCAGGTCTGGCTAGTTGGTCACTTTTCACAGTCGCCCAGAGAGAAAAGTCCTTAATGAGGTCACATGGGTAACAAACAGTGGGATGCTTACAGTTTAAACCCTACAGGCCCCACAAGGTAAATGATGTGCAATCTTTGAAATAGGATATTTTAAAACAACAACAAAAGAACCTTCACTGAAGGCCCACTTACCGGCTTCGTGCAGAGCTTAGAGAAGCACCGATGGGTCCTGTAACATGGCTGCAGTTTTGGAAAAACAGTTATTGAATAGTCCATGTTTTATTATGAACATAACATTGAATTTTCCAGAAAATAAAAAGTTACAAAAATGTTTGTCAATTCTAGGTGTTGGAAAGAAAGAAAATCGGATTCCGCCAAAAAAAATCGATAACTGCGGCTCAAAAAATGGAAATCTGAATCGGTCAAGAAAATTGCCATTGGTGAATTTTTACTGTTAACACGATCAAATACCCTTCGGTGAATTGATTCAAATTCTTAACTGTATTTGCTTTGTTTACATCCCAGAACCAGGCTGCATCTGCCCACTGAACAAAGCAACAAAGCAACAACAGCACGTCTTTAAAGCATTTTGTCAGGTGATGGCCTCGTAGTGAATCCCGGATGTAAAGGAGACATCAGTGGCGGGTGAGTGGCGCGTAAGCCTTATGTCATCAAATCCACACTGACTCCATCTTCCATCCAAACATCTCTGCCTGTCACTCAGCAGCAGCTCCTGGGAGATGCTGAGTGGGCAGCGGCTCGCTAACCCGCCTTCACTGACTGACAGCAGACATTTACTGAACCTGAATAGTTTTCATGTCGGCTCCGTGGGAAGAAATCTGACGTGCTTGTAGGCCTGTGTGTTGATTAATTGATTTCATTTTCCTGTCCACTGGAGCAAGTGAGGGGAATCTGCCTGTAGTGAAACGGGCACGCTCACAGACAGACTGGGAGCCTTGATCAGTCAATGCAGACATGCGTTAATAAGTTCAAAACTCATACATACTGTGGGATAGTTGTGTGCTTTAAACAGCTGTCGATGCAGATTACGCTTCACGAAACACCGCAAAAATAGAAGAAATGGAGGAAAAAGAAATTTAATTCAATTTTTCATTTTTTCAAGGTATTGTCTATTGGGATCAGTTTCATTGAAGGATTGCATTGGCTCTTGGTATATTTAAAACTCTGTCCTGCTGGAAGCACAAACGTTACCCAAGGGTCACCCAAGCCATGTGCGAGTTGAATTTGGCTGCCAATCAAATGAGGTACATTTTGTACCTCAACCTTAAATTTTACCCAATTACGTCGGACATGTTGGTGTAGGAGCAGCGCGATGTGTGAAAGCATTGAATGTGTTTGAGCGACGGAGAGGGAACGGCTGTTGTTTGCAATCGAAGCAGAGAAGAAATTAGCCGTGAAGTTGCCTCGTCTTCTTAAATGTACACCGTCGGACACGCTTCTGAAATGGATCCGGGCCGCTGCTTGGTGGTGCCTTCAGTGGAGGACCACCCGCCATGTTTTGACTCAATTGAGGTTCGCCAGTCATAACATTAAAAGATCGATCTCAGGATTTTATAAATAGATATCACATCATTCAAATGAAGAACATTGTGAAACGGAAAAATGTATTCTTTAAACCCAGCCCTAGTACTTTGTGCTCACAGCTGAAGTGTCTCTTGTTTTGCAGTAAACTTCTCTTGCGAAGCTTCTTCACAATAATGCGGCTCTTTGTTCTTTCAGCTGATGAAGTGTCTCCTGCCATTTTTTTTAAGTCGTACAAAATAAATATTGTTGTTTTAGTGCACATCCTGAGGGGGAAATACAATACTACCTTTGTAGATCAATAAAAAACACTGTATTCTAATAAATTCCACTCACTATCCTAATCCATCCTCTCCTATTAGCAAACATATGGGCATGCTGGCTACAATGAATGAATGAATGAATTTTATTTATACATCGCTTTTCACAGACAGTAGTATCACAAAGTGCTTAACAGAGCAGACATTTAAAAGCATAAAAAACACAATGTGACCCAAGGGTCAATCAATTATCTACACAGAGAAAATTAAAAAATAAAATAAAAAATAATAAAAAATTAAATAAAAATGTAAAACATATTTTAACAGCAGGTCTAGGACATGGGTTTACTTTTACACAAACGCCAGCCTAAACAGGTGGGTTTTGAGCTGGCTTTTAAAAGTCTCCACAGTATCTGCGAGGCGCAGAGTTGCAGGCAGAGCATTCCAGAGCCTCGGGGCCACTGCCTCAAAGCCTCGGTCACCACGGCTCTTAAATCGTGTGCGTGGGACTGACAGAAGACCGAGAGCATTTGACCTGAGAGTGCGGGCGGGTGAATAGGGGCGAAGTAGATCAGCTACATAAGCCGGAGCCTGACCGTGAAGTGCTCTGTAAGTGATGGTGAGTATTTTAAAGTGTATCCGAGATGCTACAGGAAGCCAGTGGAGAGATCGGAGTACGGGGGTGATGTGAGACATTGTCTCACAGGCAGTGAGACAATGGCTGTTATGTAATTAATAGTCATGGTGGGGCAATTCAAATTGGGAGGCTTTATGGGCGTGCTGATTAAGATATTTAAAGTACCCAAGGCCCTTATTTTTATGCAAGTTTCTGCGTATCTTCTTGTTTGTACTCAATTTCTTTTTGTGTCCTCCAGGAAAATGTGTGTTTGTGTGAAAAATGAGCCCTGCCTTTGTGTTTGTGTGCGATTTGAGAGTGCGTACAAGACGAGGAACAGTTTCAACACTTATCCTTGACTTTTCCTTTACCCGCACGCAATTAATTACTGCCCCGAATGGCAGCCCTGGGATCAGCTGCTAAGGAAATGAAAACACATCAGAGTAAATGCAAAGCCAGCCAACTCTGGGAGTGTTGTTGTGCGGCACGCTGAGACCTGCACCGCCATCCATTTGCAATGACAATCATTGTCGCGTGAAAGCAGTGGACTCCAACTCTATTCCAGAGGGGATGTGTGTGTTCACACTCCCACAGTAATCCATATTCACGCTCTTAATTGGTTCAATTAGTTCTCTCAGATACTTTATGAATTTTACACTCTGCCTGTCCCCAGATAAAGTCCAGTTAACGTATTCCTGGGCAGAGGTTACAAATTGGGTTCCCAGTGGTACGGCTTAATACACAGAGGATTTGAAGTCATTTACGTGGTTGAGTGGGCTACAACTGTATTGCTGACACTGTAATGAGGGAACACAAGCATCTTGGCCTCACCGTGTAGTCTTACGCAAGATTAACTCTCGTGGGAGTTCATACACAGGTGCACACGCATGCCGTATCAGACACAGATAACTAACCTCACAATGGGAGGTAGATATTCTTACAACACCATCTCGTTTACAAACACTAAGTCGACCTTTAATGCGCCGAACATCCATTCTGTAAGGGATGTGTATCTGTTCATCCAGATACGAGGGCAACGGTTGCCCACCATTGTTGCAGTGTAATGTCAAAGTACAGTAACCAAGGACATGGACTTCCCCTGTGATGATAACACTGAAAAGGATTTAATTCTTCACACAAAAGAGAAAATCAAAGGAACACAGAGAGGCAAGGATTGCACGTTTTTGTGGCCTCTAAACCTGCACAAATATAACAAACCATGTAATACTCAAAGCACCCGCAAAGGGTGAAAGGCACACCTAACTGTGCCTCCTGTCCGATTTGCATTATTTAAATTAGGCAATAATATTGTGTAATATGGACTTGCTGCAAAATGTGCCCCTTTCTATGCAAATTAGTTCAGATCAACTTAGCCCCACTAGGTTACAGGGAAATTGTTAGCGTCTTCAGAGAGTTGGTGGTGACTTGAACCAGATTTATAAGGGGTCACGCCCTGACTTTCCAGTGACTATGGCATATTAAATCCAAAATACGGTTTCTGTCTGCCATGTTTAAATTCCTTTCATCTAAAGTCTTGAGGAATGCATCCGCACCTCGTGAGTCAGGACCTGTAGCTCCTGGTCTGACATTTCTTGATGAAATGAACTTTCTTTAATGAATATAACGTCAGTTTTGTCAACATGAATGCATAGGTGCAGACTGAGTGATGCATGTGTGTTTGTGAGCGAGAGCGAGGGGAAAAGAAAGTGGACCATAGATCTGCAGGGATTACGTATTTTCACGAGTGGAGTATTAACTGACGTATTTTATGTTTTAGAACTAAACGTTAACGTCTTAAGCTTGTGTAAACCTCTACATGTTGAAGAACTTAACCAGCATTTCAGCAGCACGAAAGAAAGAAACAAGAATGACAGCTAATTGTTTATCAATGTTTATAATCCTTACATAAGAATATTAGAACATATACAGAGGTGAAAAACTGCTGAAACGTTCGTATTTCAGTTGAGCACTTTGTGTCACTCAGACATTTCCAGTTCCACTTCTGTTTCCAATATTTGATTGGATTTGACTTTATTCCCCCATAAATATAAGTTTGAAATCATGAGAAGGAGACTGTCTTAATCAGCTGGTGGCTTGTTAATTTAACTGTTAATTTAAACCGCAATGGTTTTGAAAGAGTACCTGCTGTGGCAAACCATTCACACTAGTCAGTCGTTAAAATCCCTGCTCCAGCCTGCAGGACCAGCGCTGAGTATAAACTTTAACGCTCACATTGCGTGATTTAAATCATGACCAACAGTAGACCTCCAAACTATCCTCCTTCGGCTCGCCTTTCCTCCAGCGGTCAATGTGTAATATCGCCACGGTCCACTGTTGGATTGGTACGCAAGTGCAAACCCACACATGTTAAATCAATGTTGGCATGTGAAATAAGCGATTAAGTTAGTGACATGCTAAACTATGGGGCTTAATGGTCACTCTCCCTTAACGACTGAGTTAAAGATGCTGCACAGTCAGGAAGTGGGGACCAGTTTGAAAAGACACAAACACACACTGGCATGCACGTGCACACGTCGTCAAACAAATGAGGCCGTTGCATTAGTGCCTTCAGTGAATGGAGAGCGCGTATTGATCTGGAGAAGTAGCTCGTACATCAGTGTGGTTTGGCAAAATGCCATTAAGGTGGAGGAGGAGTCATGTACAGACATTCGCACACCCACTCTTTATTCTTTTCTTTCCCAGAATAAACTGGCTCAACGTCCTGCCTGTTAAAACTGTCTTTCTATCTAAATATTATTCTTCATTGCACGTTTGTTTTTTCTCCTTGATCTCCTTTTCCTTACTTTCCTTTGTACCTTCTTCCTCTCTTTCTGAACCCATAGGTGTCCAGCTCAAGGTTTTACATGAAAGTGATGGTACAGTGCCGGCGATGGCACTATTTGTGGGGTCTGAGGGGCGAACTGGGAACAGCAGGCTGATTCAGCGCTACAGGGTCAGGATCTATGGTAATGTACCATTGGGGAACATTTCCATATAATGAACATTATATCTTCTTTAGAGGCCCTCTTGAGGAACGAAGATGAGGGCACACGGATAAAGAGGAATGAGAGCAAGGGGGATTTCAAGAATAAGAGAGGGAGAATGAAGGAGGAGGATAGAGAGAGAAAGGAGAGGCAGAATAGTGGAGACTGAGAGAGAACATTTAATGGGAGAGACAAAGAAGTAAAAGAGAAAGGGGTAATGTTAATGCAGTGCAGCCAGCAGTTTGGGCTCCCTCTGCAGCACTTGTGAACACTCTTGGCTGTGTTGAGCACTTGCTCTTTCATATCAGCCTCCTGCTGCTTCTGTAAAATAGACGCATTGAGAAAGAGTTTTGCATGCATTTATTTACGTGTTTGTGTGTGTACGCGAATGCACGTCTTGCAAACCCCTTTGTCGGGAAGTTAATAACAAATTGTCATGCTGGCTCTTGATTTGTATGGATAAAAGAAGCCATAATGAGCCCCATAATGCGAGCTATTTAGTGCCCCATTTGAAGCAAGCTGCCATGTCTGTCAGTCACAGGAAGTTCGGGACGAGCCTGGGCTTTTGTCCTGAAGTCTTGAACAATGAAGAGATAGAGTGATGACGGACATGCACACACGCCCAACCCACAGCCCTGCCTCTGTGAAACATCCATTGTTCTCCTCTCCGTTGCAGAGAGAGAAAACTGCCAGAAGCTGCCGGTTCCACATGGCACACAAGTGTGAACTTGGTGAGTAGATTATATGTGAGTGCTATGATGTGAGAGCAGCTGGTCCATCTTTACAGGTCAATGCTGATTAGACATAGCTGATAATGTGTGCAGTGACTCCATTTATTTTTTTTGCTTGTCTAGGCAGATATCAAGATACTACTTGACTCTCTCATTGGATATCAATTGTATTTATTCGTAAACAATCCATTACAAAAGACTGTACAGTGTAATTTCCACATATATCTTCCACTTGATCGTTCTTCAAACTAAAATGTTTAACAAATAAGGACAGCAGACACATTTCATCGTTGATCCCTTATGCTGAAAACCCATTCTCCTCTAAATGTACATCAAAGAATTAAGCTAATAGTCTTATAAATGGTCATATTATTGACTCATAGTTGAAGTTTAGCCCTGGTTTGACCAATCTGCAGTGCTCAGCTAAGTGATCAAGGAACCAATACGACGCCTCACTGCTCTCCGTCAATACACCTGGTCTGACCTGTTGGCTGAGGTGGAGAGGGGAACAGATCTATAGCAGCCTCCTCCGTTCTCTTCTTCTCTCTCATTAGATCCACTCTGTTAAACTCCTTATGCATCTGTCTGTAGGCTGCTGGGAGGGGGTTAGGGAACAATCGGAGAGCACTGCTGGTGGTCGCTGAGCTCCACTATCGCTGATGAACTGACAAAAAGCGCTGAAATGCACCAAGTTTACAGGTTGTCCAAGACACTGGTAGGATTTTTGTTTGCAACAGTAAAAATTGCTTTTAAATAGGCACACAATGTTTGTGTGTTCTTCTGCGTTCGTGCGGTTCTAACATGCAGTGAAGAGCGCAACTACATGTGCATGAGAAGAGATGCATATTTCTTCGGTGGTCTTGCAGGAAACATGCATTATTTAGCTCTCTGCTGGGGAATTAGATCTATACTGCTCTCATATATGTACTGTAAATATGTAGCCAGCTAGCTTAGCTTAGCTTAGCACTAAGACTGGAAACAGGGTAAAACAGCTCGACGTCTCTGTCTAATGGTTCTAAAGCCTGCCACTGCATCTCAAGATTATTTATTAACAGGTTATATCCCACTTGTTGAATCAGTGTTTTATGGTAATATGACACAACGTTGTCCAGTACATCAACCCCTGAAACTGAATTGTCTGAATTGTGTCAGGCGTCATTCAGGGTTGGAGTAGAGGCGCATGGGACTGTGGGGCACAGAGGAGGCAGAGGGGTCAGACATGGCCACAGTCTTCACTCCCATCTTCTTCAGGGAACACTCGTCCGTCACTGAGATGGAGCGAGATAACAGAGGACGTGAGGCAGTCGGTGAGCCTGAGAGAGAGAGAGAGAGAGAGAGAGAAATGCTTTCTAAATTGTTCCTGTTTCCTTTATCCTCCATTCTCCTCCATTTGCCTTGACATCGAGATGCTTTTCACGTTATGCCATTAAAGCAAATTGAAATTGACAGACGGAGAGATGGAGAGAGTATTAGATACACATGACATGAAAGGAACAACAGCACAGAGATAAAAGAGGAAGAAAAACAAAAGAGACACTGAGAAGAAGAGAAACAGAGGGACAACTGTTTCAGTTTTCAATTTATTTAAGTATACTCAAGATCTGTGTCGTTCACTTAGATTCCCATTAGTTAAATCCCTTATTGGTGTTCGACCCACACTCCCGACTTTATATTAGACTCTAGTGTAAATGACATCCATTTACTTTGATTATGGTCGATGAATGAAATGAAAACTATTATTTGGGCTGTGCGGATAAAAACACAGTGGCATCGTTTGGCCTGTAGGGAGTCATGGCGGTGCAGCGAGCTGCAGCAGGTTGAGCAATGACTGCAGATTTGTTGCAGCTTGATGTCTCTCATCATCACACACACACACACACACACACACACACACACACACACACACACACACACACACACACACACACACACACACACACACACACACACACACACACACACACACACACACACACACACACACACACACAGAGAGAGCACAGGCAGCAAACAGCTACAGGCCATACTGGGAATTCTACCTTTGATATCTCTCACATCCAGCTGAGGTTCACTAGACTACCCAGCAGGGGGCAGGGTGACCACATACACACACACAAAAAACACACACATACACATATGCACCCACAACAGGCACACATAGGCCCAGACACAGACCCCCACCAGGGCTGACATTTGCAGCTAAGTGCTGCAATGGCTGGTTATTTATGTTGAGAGGGCTGGTGATGTGGGGAGTTCAGCAGGTGGCTGCATTACGCTGTTTATCAGACGGACGCAGTGGCATTATCGCTTCATGAGCCAGCAGTCACTCTTTTCCCCCCCTGACATCTGTCGTTCTGTCGTCCTTTTCTGGGCATACACCCTGTCGTCTCTCCCTCCTCACTGCTCCATGTGTAGTGAAATGCCTGCTGACTGCTCTTCCCTCTTCGTTTTTTTTCTCTCTCTCTCTCCCACAGATGTGCACCAGCCATCTGGGTCCTTGTAGGGCACAGCTAAGGCACTACTGGCGCAACCAACCTCAGTTCAAGTCTGTTTCATACTATTTTGTAGTCGGTTGACAGCGATGGTTAACATGGTGGGCTAAATAAATACAAATTATGTGTTCGACTTATTGTAAATTCCTAGTGATCTGAACAGTTTGTTTTTCCCTCTCTTTAATTCCTCTACAACTCCTTCTGCAGCCGCTGCTTATTTAGCTGAAATGAAATGCATAACGAATAACCGTGCAGCACAATTATGCATTTCCAACTTACTGCTCTTTTCACATACTACTCGTCTCTCTCTGTACCTTCGCTGGTGTCACATCCAGCTGTATTCGCTCTCCTCTCCCTTACTCCCCCCTTCTGTCTTCCCTCCCAATCCTCTGTGATATTTCTGTACAGTGCAGGTCAGGAGCTGCAACCTCACCTGTGTTCTGACTGGATTTGACTTTAGTGTTGGTCTTCTCTTGCATTGCTTGCTCGTACTCTCTCACCTCCTCAAAACTCAGTCCTGTGGGGAAAGCAAAATACACGCACACACACGCACACACACAGCATCAGCACAGAGTCTGTAATGTGTATTACATTTCACAGGGTGTACATCTAAGAATACAACCAAGTACAACTGCTTTGTTCTGTTGTTGTGTCTGTAACATCTAAATTGTTTTATTGTGACCCACCGTGCCATTCGTCTGTCCATGCTATGGCTTGCCTGTGGCCAATCAGAAGAATGTCCCGGATGTTCTGAAATTATATCAAAAACAAACACATGGCAGGACAAAGAAAATGTAAATAAAAAGGCTACATAGTAATCTGAATTCAGAATTGGTCTGGAATGCTACATTCAGCAGTATGTTAAAGTACGTCATTGTCAAGAATGATCGTGATTACTTTATGTCACTACTTTAAAATAATTAGATCATGATTAGGATAAGGGAGAACTTATCTTAGATGAATGGAAACTTATCTCAGCAGTTTTATTTGCACTTGCCTGTAACTGAAACCACATTCCTGTCAAAGTGATAATGGTGGAAACGAAAGGCGTTTCTAGTTTTGTTGTTAGTGCTTTCGGTTTTTATTTCTAGTTTAATGACTTTGCTTCATTGTGTAGGATACATGTGTCGGATCGAAAGGGATTTAAAAAAAATCAGCTCTCGAACTTGTTACACCAGCTTCCTCTGTGGGAACCTCTGAGAACCTTTGCTTTGTTCACGCCATGAACAACAGACGTCCTCTTACTCTTTCTTGTTGTATAAAACAATACAGCGATTTTTTTTTTCTCCAATAAATCTGATCTAATATGGTATTACATAAAACGGCGATGGTCTTGGTAATTATACTGTCTGTAAATTAGTGTCATAATGATTTTTGTGTCAAAATGCGACACATGGCATATTTGAGTTACAAATAACCAATCCGGATGGTGAAGGATCACCATTTTTACTGGAGCTGTATAAAGACTCCAACATGTAGAAAGCAATGCTTGAATGAAGCGCAGCGCTTGATTCAATCCAATTAGCTATAAATTCTAATTTTGGCACCTTGTATTACACCTATATGGGATCGTAACATGAATTGCAGATTGTGTCTTGATCCAACCCTCTGTACATCAGCACAGGGAAAAGGCATGATGAAAAAAACAACAACTCACTCTGTGTATGAACTCCTCAGTCCTGGTCTGGAGGCCGTACACCTCGAAGCTGCATTGCACCCTCTTATAGGAGCACATAATGGGCTTCTGGTTGTCTCTCCAGCCTTTCTCCAGAGGCCCTCGGCCAGTTTTACTTGACTGCCAGCGACTCAGATCCTGCACAGAGTAAACAGTGGGTCTATACGTTATTTGCTGAGTCTGCAGAAACTTTGGCCCTGTGAGGTGTCTTCGGGGGGAAATTGTGTGTGTGTGTGTGGAGATGCAAGCAGATTGTTGTTGACAACACATTACGAAAGTGTTTGTGGTTTTTCGTTTTCGCCGTGTCACTTGATTGATGAGTTCAGTGTGTTGTGCTTTTTTTGGTTTGTGTGTGCATGCATGCATGCATGCCTGAAGGAAGTGAAGAAGTGTAAAACCGTGGCAGGGAGGGAGTGAAGATTTAAAAGGGTGTGTCACCAGTTTTATGCTCTTTCAGGAGCAAAGACTCAAGCCAGTAAATCAAAGTAAATAACAAAAAATGTCATTTATTTTCCTTTACAAATAAATGATTTATGGAGAGAAGTTCTACATTTTGGTCAATATGCTTATTTGCTTTCTTGCCATAAGTCCGCTTGTATAATGTTGTTGATGATGGCTCTGTGGGACTACTCGCTTGACATTACTCACATTTTGCAACAACATAAGTTGAGCTCCTCAGCCTAATGTAATGCAATGCACTTGAAACCAATTTTGGAACCACATTTGCACTCTCTTAACTGTTTTCATTTGTGCCCTGAACCGATGTAACTGCACGTAAAAATCACAATTTGATGTTTTACCAGAACCAGGCTGACTTCTTTCCCCACTTCCAGTCTTAAAGCTTAACTGTGCTATGTGCTTGATACAAACGCATGAGAGTGGTATCAATCTCCTGAGGTAATACTAAGCCTATTTCCAAAAAATGCAGAACTATTCCTTTAAAGGGGATCTTTTATGCTTTTATTTATGTAATGTTACTGGATATTAAATGTGGCCATTGTTTCAAGTTATGAGGTAAAACCTCAGGCTTCAGGCAATTTGCATTTTACTTTCGCAAAAAGCTGATGCAGCTCGTCACAGATTTCTCTATTTCATCATCTGCTCCAGGCACAGGCCGCCCACGAAGGATGGTGCTCTGCTCAGGACTACTCTTTAAGTTGTGTGTGAAGGAAAGTTCAATTTGTTAGCATTTCCTGAAGAAGATAACGCCTGACAATATCGGATTCGGGTTTGGGCCAACAACTGTCCTATGCTAACTCTTTCCTCAACAACAGTGTGATTTTCGGCGAGGCTTTTCCATCTAGAAAATGGCTGCGTTGAGAAGACAGAAGTGCAAACTGTAAGTGACCTTATTTCTCTGAAATGTTTGTCTTTGTATTGATAATCAGACCAAATGGCTTGTGAATATTTTTTTTTTTCACAACCGCTGAAGATAAATGTCACCAACCACCAAACATGTTACCTGATTGCTTGCAGATTACAAGGTCATGGTAAGTGGGTTTGCTTGATAACAGGGAACAATGGGGGGGGGGGGGGGGGAGGAAATAAAGGCAGAAAGTAAGACTTTGTGGATTCCATTGTTTTTTCATGTGAGAATTAAGGTATTTAAACCACTATTGCCTTGTTCTGTAATAAAAAATGCTCTGCAAGTAACAATGAAGGGCTGTAACAGAATATGTAAGTTTTTGCAACTTCTTTTACCAACACTGTTATTTTATTATCACTTTATTATAGGACTAACAAGTTGTTCATAGCAAACACAGCATTATTTCTAAAGACTAAAGCTCGAGTGTGCCTAGTGCAATCACCTTTGATGTTAATACATTACAATACTATCTCGTACTGAACCTGACATGATTTACAGGTTATCCGAGTGACCTGATGCTCGGCCCAGAAGCTCCTGTTTGATGAGGTGTTCCTGAACGCACCGGTCTCTCCCCACAGAATGAGAAACCATCAGAGGAGAAGCAGCATCAGACAAGTCTCGTGTCAGGTTGACCACTGACCTGAGGGTTCCATCACCAGCTGACACAACGTTAGTATGCAGGCTATATTTTTAACAAGGGTTTATGTCATTTTTTTATTTAGAAATAGGGATCTTAGATAAAAACACAGAGGCTTTATGCAATTGCATTGTTTTAACAGGTAAATAATCTGATTTCATGCGTGTAGAAGGGTAAAAAAAAACTGTGACTGTTAGGCCACACATTTCTGTTTCACAGTCAAACTTTATTACAATGTTGACAGGTGACAATATGAATTATAAAATATTCTCCACAGTATTTTGAAAGTGTTTCAAATTTGATAATCTGTAGCTTTGACAAATATTTCACTGCACAAATATGAAAATATGAGTGAAAAGATCTAAATAGCTCTCAGTAGCTGCTGATACTGTAGTTATTGAGCAGTTTTTATATGAAATCAGTAATTTCACTTTCAGTTTTGTTGACAAGGTGCAGGACAAAGTCAATTCCTGCATGTTGGTGCGTCATCAAGCAAGTTGAACTGGTCAGACACCGTGTGAACAAATGCTGACAGCTCCTACGGTAATAACCAAACGACTACTTTACCCTCTCATGTTTACCAGGTATACTTTTACAGGAAATGATCACGTGACTATTGTTTCATGTTGTACTTTCCACCACCACAGCCAGGGAGTCATTGTGTTTGCATTTCATACTCTGCTACATGTAGCTACATGCTAACATGTTACCTCTGTGTCTCCTCACTGTAAATGTTTTCTTCTTCTTCTTCTTCTGGCTAAACAGTGACCCAATGTTCTTCCTTATCTCTTTACCCGAAAAGACAAAATAGAGTGTATATTTACGGTTTACAGAGTTTATGCATAAATATTAATTTAACATGATGTGAGAGAGAGATATAAATAGCATTATTTACCAGAGAAAACGTCAGGAAATCCTGTGATCTTGGTTGCAGGTGTTGTTAATTTCTCCCCGATTTAGGATCAGATTCTTGCTGGAACGTGTGTCGCGTCAAGTTTTTGGTTAAGAAACTGCTTTGGTCATAGTTCAAGATAGATGTGCAGCTAAACTCTGTGCAGTTGACACACACACACACACACACACAGTGAGCTCTTGGGCTCTTGGGCCGCTGTCAAGACAGCGACAGGTACTGAAGCGAAAGGCCCGGAAACGCAGACCAATAAGAGCAGACTGGGGGTGGAGGGCTTAGAGAGTAAATGAAGGTATATTCAGCCAGACCGTTTTGGAGGAATAAAGTTTTTCTTGAACATTAAAAGCATGGAAATGTTTTCTAGCCGACACCCTAAATGCAAGTATGGACCAGAAAATTAGAATGATAGGTTCCCTTTATTGTGATCAATATAGGTTTTTTTGCACATAGTAATTCATTTTTCCCTTTATGTGGCTGCACATTCATGTTTGTGTGCATGTAACAGAACAGTACGTACTTCTGACTCTTTGTAGTGCTTTTCAGGGATGGGGTCACTCAGGATATCCAGGAAACTCACATTCTCTGCTGGGGTCGGCGTGTCCCCAAACACCTGCATCCAGACAGACGGGGGAGGTCAGATACAGTATAATGGGAGCAGACACTCATACACACACTCCACCCGATCTCTCACACGCACACAGTCACTCACTCAGTGGAGAGGGTGGATGAGAGTAGATGAGTAACTGTGTAGAAAACTGAGGTCACACACCATAACTCCCCCTCACTATATACCACCCTGAGGCCCTTGGAGCAAATCACAATGGAGAAAATGGGAGAGAACAGACAGAGGGGGGGGGGGAGGGGGGCAAGGACATATGAGAGATATTAAAAGAGGGGGAAAAAGAAGAATTATGAGAGCAGAATACACTTTTCCTTGAGCGAAAATGAGGAATGCAATGGAGAGAGGGGGCTGCTCTTTTATCTGACCTTGGTTTAAAATGTGTGCTAATGCCTTGCTGAAGTTCTTCATTGCACAGTTGAAAACTAACAAATAAGGAAAACCTGCTGTTGGATAAAAGCCTGCTGTGCTCCTGTGGTGCTGCTGTTGGTCTGTGTCTACCCGAGGCCTTGCTCCCTCCCATGGAATGAGTTGCATCAGCCGGTTGTTTTGTGTTGCTTTTCACAATGTGCTCAGGGCATCCTCGTCATTGTCTCTCTGTTTTCTTTAGATAATCATACAGAGATAGATAGATATAGAAAGCCTCTGCACTGTAAAAATACTCCCATTACGAGTAAAAGTCTTGCGTTGAAAACGTTACTTGAAAGTGCAATACGGGATTCTAAGCATCTTGCAGCTAACAGTGCTGCTGACAGTGCAGACTACGGCAAAAGTGCCAACAATGTTCACCTGAGGGGGAATCCGAGGGTGAGGGCTACGCTTCCGCAACAAAGCCGCCAGTGGGCACAGTGGCCATGAGTTCGCCAGTGGGGCACGCTCGCATGCACAAACATGCACTAAATGCATACGCTACCGGCCCCGCTACGTCAACAGAGCCAGGAAAAGCTCGGCTTACACAGAGGGAGATCAGCATCATTCTCTGCACAGGTAGACATTACCCCGCTATATCTTTACATTGCAAATAGTTGTTTGCTACCACAATAATGCTCTGAATGTCGTATATTGCACCGTTTAAAGGTATAAGACCAGGCAAATGTAGTTAAAGTATCAGAAGTATAAATACTAAATATGCAGAAAAAGAAACTGCAAAAAATAGAATAAGATCATTATAATAATGACATGGAAAAAAATCAAGTCCTCACATGTGAGAACCTGGAAACATGAAATGTTAAAAAGGGGCGTAAAAGATTATCAAAATGGACAAAATATTAAAGCTCTAATTTGATAAACCTTTGGGTGGTTTAATCTGTAACAAAGTATCGTATTTTATACGCCCTTTATTTCTTTTGTGTATAATAACTAATTTGCAAAGAAGTAACTCCAACTGTCAAATACAGTAGAATACTCAAAGTAAAATTACCTCAAATTTCTTCTTAAGTACAGAACTTGGCTTATTTAATGATGTGAATAAATCATGCACGACTCTATGAATTCGTGTTTGTTTGGAATAAACCTATGTAACCTGTAACTGTGTGACATGAAACAAGATTCGCCAGATTTTTCTCCACAAGCAGAGCTGTAGATCTCCATATTTGGACACATTGGGTCTTGTTCCTCGAGTCTTTCCCTGATTACGGAGCGCAAAGTGAATGGCCAGACAGAGTTGCAGTTGTCACTGAATTTCTGTGTGTGTGTGTTTATTCGTCTTGGACAAAATGCAGCATGGCAGCCGTGCTCACGCTTTGCTTGTGCTCCTTGTAATGGGCACATCAATGTGATGAACATTTTCCTCGTGCTGCAGAGAAAATAGCAATTTCTCCCCTTCCCCCTTGTCTTTCTCCTCCCTCTCTCCCATAATCACTCCATCTTTCTCACCTCTCGCTCCCTCTCATACTCACATTGCTGTTATCGCCCTTGTTGTTCTCGAATCTCGTCTCAATGCGGATGCTGAACTTGGGGAGGATTGATACCTACGGGGGTGACGAGAGGTAAAAATGGAGGAAAAAATGGTTGAGGGCAGAGATAGAGAGAGTGGAAACAGGCTGCAGATTAGATCCACTGATAATGGAAAGAGATGAGCTCTGTTTATTCATGTACACTAAATGATGTGTGAGAATACTTACCGAGTACTCTGCAGCACCAGGGACGTTCAATATGGAAAGGGAGAAACAGCATTAGTTACTCATACATGCATGAGCACGCAATTGCTCTCACACATGCACGTTACCACGGGGAATACATGCATACATAGTGATGAATATTTGATGGAACCAGCTGTTAAAAGTAAATACGTTTTTTTTGTATAATGCATTGAAGTGAAAGCAACTTGATGTTTAAAACAAAGGCGCTCGAACACAAAAACGCACCTGTAATGGTGTACGGGTAGAAGTTCCAGGCCTTTTCTGTCACATAGAAGAATCGCGGGACAAATGTTTTCGCCCAGGACGGGAGTTTACTGAACGCAAAAAGGGAAGAAAGAAGGATCATAGTCAGAGAGTGAAAGAGGGGAATAGTACGAGATAGAGATAGAGATTATGGAAGGAGACAGAGACATCCTAAGTGGTTTCTGGGCCATTTCCAGCCAGATTACCTGCAGGCTACTCTCACCACAGCATTCCTTTTATGACTCATTACACTGGTGAGGAATTGTCGCTGTAGCTTTTACGTCACATGTCAGAGCATGATTGAAGTAAAATACATTTTGCACATAGCTTGTGTGTGTGTGTGTGTGTTCCAGCATATCTTTACTAATGAGGAGCAAATGTCCCACAAGCACAGAAAGATTAGGACAATCCTCCACAGTGAGAACATTTCTTTACTTCTGTAAGCGTTTATTTTAGGATTAGGCCTTGGGTTCGTACTGGTGATTAGAATAAGAGTTGAGGTTACATTAGGGTAATGAGTGAGGTTCGTTTAGGGTTAGGGACTTAAATATGGACCACTTAAATATATGAACTTCTATTCAAAAGTTCAAACGTTTGTGTTTTGTGTGTGACCAGCCTCTGATGTCTCAAGAGATATGTTTCTATGACCATCAGGATGATGTGTTTTTCTCAGCTGAAAGTCTGTACGTTAGAACACTTGAAGCGTTGACTGTAAAGATGAGCTCACGGCACAATAACGGGTCTCCTGTAAACACACAGTATAGGCCTCAACTTGTTCCAGGCAGCAAAGCTTGGACTTTGGATGTGGGCAGTTTACACTCCAGTGTTGGTGTTACTGTGTTGAAATGATGTTTTATTGCTTGTCAGTAGTGATACCTGCAACGTGGATCTATAGAGCGTAAAGCTTTGCAGTGAAGTGAGGGATCAAAGAGCAAACACAATCAGTTATCATAATGACAGAGCTGACAACTCGAGCATATAAGGCTCCGACTGCAAATCACCAGTTATTAGTTTTAGTGCCTCATTAGTACAGCAACGCGATGCACTCTACCTGCTGAGGTAGATTCTCTTCTCTGTCAGCTGTCCGAGGCCGTGCTGGGGGTGAGTATCTGACTCATTCGTCAACACTTCCACCCCTTCTCCGCCACCACTCTGCTCGCAGCTGTGCTTACTGATCATGTACAGCTGGCCAATCCTGTACTGGAGCCCGAGGAGAGGTTTAGGATGAGGTGCATGGAGGTGAGGATGGGGTGAAAAGAGAGGGCGGGAGAGAGAGAAAGATAAGAAACTGTGGTGAGAAAACGTGAAGCACAAAGCAAAATCATCAAAAGCCATACAACATTTGAAGGGACTCGCACCCTTTTCCTCTTACAAATGTAAAATTCATTGGTAGTAAAAGAGATTGTGTGGTAATCATAGGGCCCTAATATTGCTGTTCACTGACATTACAGGAGGACTGCTTAATAAAAACAGTGGTTAAAGGGGGCATGTGATGCTCATTTGCAGGTCATACTTGTATTTTGGGTTTCTATTAGAAAGATTTGCAAGCTTTAAGATCCCCAAACACACATTATTCTCAAACTGACTGTACTTGCAGTCACGCTCTGTCTGAAACGCTCAATTTTAGGATCTGTCTCTTTAAGCCCTCCTCCAAAAAAGCCAAGTCTGCTCTGATTGGCTCGCGAGAAAGATATGTTGCACCTTTGCAAAGGTAGCTCTTAAAGCCACGGGGGGAGATACTCGAAAGGGGTCATGTTGCACGGTGTACCGATACTAGAAAGGTATCACAATACCCTGGTGTTAAAAGCTGATACCCCCATCTTATTCGTACCAGTTCTCTAAGTATGACTGTGACGTATTCCCCAGTGAAACTAAATAGTTGGAATGGTGTACAGTTACAAGAGGGATTTAAATCAAATCCTTTTGCATTTGATTATAATGAAGTGCGATACGGCGCTCCGGAGGACTCTGGCTCCACACACACCTCCCTTCTCGCTAACAGTTGCGTAAGCTCTTATTTTGGAGGGAGGGAAAGATGAATGTATTTTGTTTAAAACATGCAAATGTTGTAAAATAGGCACAATATGACCGTGCATGTGAACTAATAGGGTTTGCATTCTTTAATTCATCTTTACTTAAAGGATATAGCGTGACATCTGATTTTCAAGCCCTTTGAGGCAAATTTTAGATTTTAGGCTCTACAAATAAAATGACTTGACTTGACATTTCTGAAGGATTTAAAAAGATGAAAGAATTTTGTACTCATTGGTGGCCACAAGGTAATAAGGAATTGTATTGACTTCAATAACAAATCAATACAGTAATACCACTTCTAATCAATGAACTGCACACTCCATTGAGGAAATTATAATAACCATCAGCCACTAAGAGGAAGTAGCTGGAGAGAGAGAAGACAGAAAAATCTCCTGGCAGCAGGTTCAGCCATATAGTTGCTGAGTCTCATTTTGTCTCGACAGGCACTTACGCACTGCTGTTTACGGCACGCTTTGTTATTTGCTCTTTCATTTTTTAAATGGTATTTTGCTGTGTTTAAAGATTTCCCTCAAGTTACCATATCTGACATCAAAATTGAATTAGGCCAGTGAGGGTGAATGCATGCGAGTGTGAATTAAAGAGGGGGAGTACGACTTTGTTCTCTGCTGCAGCCCCCAGTTTGTGCTCGATGCTGATGAGGCGGGAGTGTTTTCTGTTAGTGAGTCTAAAGAGGACGAGACCTTTGGGCATCTGGAGCGGCCTCCTCCACGAGCCCAACCTGACAGATTCAGGGTGTCCTTTTCAACAATTTCCACAATGATACATCAGTTTCTGCACTGATGCTGCTGTCTGTCTTTTCCTCCTCAACATTGGTTCTATGGACAGCATTGGGTTCGCGTTTTAATTGCAGAGCACTTGGTGAACGCTTGCATGAAAAAGCAATTAAATTACACTGCAAACAAGTAAACTGTTCTGCTGTGGCCACTGTAATGTAATTCATTTAGTTGCCCTGTAGTTGCGTGGCACTAAAGCATTATTTTAAGAGAGAGAAAGAGGTGGGCAGATCTCAGTACTGTACTCTGTTGACATCAACGTGGCACTCCTCCTTCTCCAATTACAGGTGGAATGTGAACATTCAATATTTACTTATTAGGTATCCATGGGACTTAATTAATCCCAGCGATGGGAGTTTATACACAGTCTTAAGACTAACAGACTGCAGAGCAATAAGCTCCTCCCTCACAGGTTGTGAATCTCTTTTTTAGGAAACTAATCTTAGCAGGAAGTTGAAAAGACCTATCTGTCCTTAAATCATTGTTGTTATCTGACTGGCGGTGATGATTTATGCGTTGACAGACTCATCTATTGACGGCACTTGGCGTGTATTTTCCTCCTCCTGTCTTTAAAAAAAAAAAAAAAAAAGCAAGGATAGTTTACAAGCTGTGAATGTGTCATGAATGCCTGAGTGTAACTATAGCTCATCATTGCGGGGAACTCTGCAGATAGTGCCAGTGTGACGGGAACTGAACATGAAAGAATTTAAGATTAAAGTAAAGCTCATGGCAACTTTTCCAGTGATTAAATACGGCGAGCAAAGACTTGAAATTGTTATGCAACCCTGGATCTGTCTACTGACAATGCGACAACCGTATCTAAATATTTGTAATTTTATTGTGCGCTCAGCTCCAAAGCAAGAGTATGGAAAGAGTATGGCTCAGCTGTAGATTTGCCCAAAATCTCGGACAGGTTGGATCATGGGATTTATTTGGCAGTTGCGTCTGTGCAACTCCACTAACTCACTCTACCACCTGAACTGCAGCCGCCAACTGTCAGCTTTTCCAACAGCAGAACACAAAAGTGAACATTCCTTAACACACGCTGAGCTGTATTGTGTTGGAGAAGTACTTCTGGATATTTCACGCCTGAATATCAGCAGCGTTCCCTTCTTAAAAAAATGAAGCAAGGGTTAGGACATTGTAAAAGGCTTGGACTGAGGTAACTGTCACGATTTGATACTGCCTCAAATAAGCTGCACTTAAACTTACATTACATTCAGGCGAAAGAGGATTTGCTGCCAGCTGGAGTTCCTGTGTGCCCTGAACTGATACTGTAAATCCTATTTTGGACTGCTATTTGTCACTGTCATTGTTGTGGTAACACGTATAATTGAGGGAGGGGGGACGGGGACAGGGGACGGTATAGGAGGCGATGAGGACGTTTCTTCTGAAGGCCACCTTGGCGCATGAACTCCCTTCGTCTGTCCACCTTTGTCTGTCCACCTTTTCTCTCTTAGCGGGATCTCCCTTGTTGATAAACCCGCAGGCTTTTGTTTGACTTCAGTTCTTGTAAATCCGTAAACCGGTCCAACTAGTTTTTGGCCTGCTAGCTGTGCTAAAGCAAGCGAGGGAAGTAGAGAAGTGGACAGATGGAGAGATAATTCAGACACAACAGCAGCGATATGATGCTGCCGGCCAGGTGTTGTTGCTTTGGCTCCATCGGTTTGGACGAGCCCGTCGGTGCTGATCATTCCTCTCTACCCCAGCGTGCCAAAGCTCCCACCGAGCCGCCGCAGGAGGTCTGTGTGCTCCGTTGGCACTTTCCTTATCAGCACATTAACACTTTCAAGACTACAAGGGACAACAACACTTTGCACGTTAGAAATAAAACCCTCTCTTGCCCTTTCAGTTTAAAGTCGTGGGAGGATTGTGTGTGTGTGTGTGTGCGTGCGCGTGTGCACGTGTGTGAGCGTGGGAAAAACAAACACGCTTACCTCATCCACAGTCAGTGGCATGCATGTGCGGTACTCTTTCATCAACATGGTGGTGTTACCGAGAGGTCTGTCTGTGCTTGAGTCTGTCTATCTCAGCTGTCTTGGTTGCACAGTAGGCAGGCTCAGGCGAGCTACGCTGCTGCTGGACCACAGTGACCTCTTTTCTGACGCTCTTCTTCCTTTGTTTTGCTGATGTCAGTAATCCATTGAGTTTAGTCCAGTCCTCTGTGTCAATGAGTGTCTGCTGGTTTCTCACTTATTCCCTCTCTCGCTCGCTCCCTGCAGCCTCGTCTCTCCTGTTTTGTTTCTCTTCCTCAATTAATCTCCTGGAGCCTCGACTTTCTAACTGCCGTCTTTCCCTCCTTTTCTTGTTACTTCTGCTTTCTCTTCTTCTGCCGTCAGCTGCCCTTTTCTGTTTGCAGATCACTTAGCTTCTGTTTGCTTTCTTTCATCACAGTAAGAAAGTGGTAACTAGCTGCGAGGTAAGATTGAAAGCCAACCAACTCTACCTGTTCTTTTCCTTCTCTGCCTCTCTGTGCTTTGTTTAATTCCTCCTCAGACTTCTTAAGCGTAACATTTGGTGTCTGCTGAGCGCTCTTGCCTTTCCCCTCAACTGCCCTCCGCTGCTTTCAGTTCCTCACAAATTCCTCCGTCTATTCCCTCCTTATCTGTTTTCTTCTCTCTCCCTCCCATACTATCCACTCTCCGCCCACTGTACTTTACTACCGCCTCACCTGTGTCACCTCCCCCCTTCTCCCTTTCTCACTCTCTGATATTTAGCTGTTCTTTTCTCTCTGTCGTCATCAACAACACACTCTATCATCGTTCTCTATCATGGCAACAATAAGTAACATTGTTTGTTGACATCGGTCTTTGAATTTGAGGCATATTCCTCAGACAGGACCCCCACGCTTGACACACAGGGGTCGTTAGGGTGGGCCGTCGGATTAAATATTGCCAGAGCCATGAGAGCTTCCATTAAGCACAGCGCCAGGCTCGCTTGCATTGTATTACCTCACGACCCTGAGCCGGGTTTAATTGAATCCGTGTTTAGTCAATGAGTAGAGGAATCGAAGCAGTCAGAATTTCTCGCCCGTGTCCGTCCTTGAGTCACGGCACCGCTCTCCTTTTGTGTGAGCGAGAGCTGACTGTGGCTGCCAAGCACATTTTGTTGCCTCCTCATCAAATAAGAGAAGCAGATGTTTGGCCTCTCCGGGTCAGTCTGACGGCGGCCAAGAGCCAAAAAACCAGCCCTTGATTCTTATACCCTTTATTCTACCACAATGATCATGTACAAACAGAATTCTTAAACATGGGAAAACCTGCTAAAACAGTCTGTCGATGCATTCCGGTTTTCTTTTCTGGTGTGTCACGTTCAACGTCTCTTACGCGCCGGATAACAGATAGAGGTTTCCCGAATAGTTGAGTTCGAAGCTTCATTCATAACGTTGACATACAAATTGCCGTTATTATGAGCTGACAGAAACATTGTGTGCAATCCACCTTCCACCTTCTCTCTCGCAGCGCTCAGTTCTCGTATCTGTAATTGTCTGTCTTCAGTCCAACAGTCAACATTTTTTGAAAAAAGATCGATGTCAGCATTTCCAAATGGTTTCTATCCGACAAAAATATTCACCACATTTGTTGGCACAAGCCTTTCAAAAACATTTAAAGAACTGCTCTCCCGTTTGCAGGACAAGAAGGGAGGCTCGTATTAGGAGGGCAGTCCAGCAGCAATCTAACCGCAACATACTTTCATATTGCCACAGTAACACACAATCATATTTTCCTTATCTTTTTAAGGATATGACATCATATGATGACAGACATTTGAAGTTTCGCAATGAAAACCTCAATAGAATTAAAAAAAAAAAGACTTTCGGTGCAGCCTTGAAACCTCCATGAGTAAACAGTGACAATAATACGGTGGTTACCTCTTTGTTATATCTGTTACTTATTCAGTTTCTCTGATTGTTGTGATCGTTGACATCGTGGAAAGAAGACTTTGATGAGTTTTTTTTATTTGTTTCTTTCGGTTTTGAATGCGTTTTGACGATCGGCGAGGAAGTCTCTGTTGTCTGGTGACTTTGAGGAAGGCATATTGTATGTTTTTTGCTTTAATAAATTGTAATAACCAAATCTCTGTAAATTAGATTTATTATATATTCACGCGTCACATAGCATCAAACCGAGTGTCATGTCTCCATCACTGCCGATCGGAGCTGGAGCCGATGACATTCCTGTGACTACTGCAACAAGTCATCATGTCCTGAGAATGAATGCTGGTTGTATCCTACAGAAGACAAACGGCAGATCTTAGACGGTGTCTGTGAGGTTTTTTTTGCTGGGAAAATGATTTTAATTCCTCCTTTTAGGGCCAAAGTGGCTCTCCACGTGTCTTCGCTATCATCCGCTCCGCAGTGAACGAGCGGTGAAAACAAATTCCTGGCGGGGTTTGCGCCTATCTTATCAGATCAGTGTTTAGAGAAGGGAAGCCACTTCAGAGAGCTGAGGTGTGCTTCTCTCTTCTCTGCCTCCATTTTCCCCGGACACAGAGCTCTGACAGCACACGCATTGCCTCTGTTTAAAGGATGATTGGTGGTGATTTAGATGTGTGTTCAGCACTTGGTCGAGTCATTGATCTCTTTGATTGAAAATGTAATTGTGGTTTGAGGGCTGTTTATTAGTAACCGTGGTGAGAATTAGCAGGGCTCTCGGATCACTGGTCCTGCAAATTATGGAGCTGATCAAAAGACGAGTTTGTTGATTGATTAAGAGATGAAAAGATGTATGTCTACTGTAGATTTCTACTGTGCCTTCTTCAAAAGATCAAAGTCAGAGGTGGAACTAGCTGTTACTGAAGAATTCTTAATTAATCTTAATTAATTAGCTGCGGCAGTAGAGAGATGACAACAAATGAGTGGAGAGAGAGGAGGAAAAAGATGCAACCAAGCTGCTGTTTATAAAGATGCTGGTATAAACATTTGATCTTTATCTGGATGATCACATCTGATCATCGGGACCTGGCATTAATAAGCGCTCTCGTTGTCTTGATTCTGGCTGCACTTTGATCCAATCTCAAAATGCAAATGAGTAAGGCGTCGCGGACCTGCTAGATACTGCTGCTTGCTGCTTTTGGTGGGTAGCTTGCATGTTAGCAGGGAGAGTCGGAGTCAGGTGACCATTTAACCTGGTGGGTGTATTTCTTTTTCAATCAAGAATGTGGTAAAGCTGCATTTACATCCTGCTCAGATCGGATTACAGTTTCTCCAAATGTGGATTAGCTGACTGCGTTCAGATAGCGATGCGCTCTTTAAACACATTCAACTGTGTTTTCCCTGATCAGGGTAAGATAGCACTACTAGTAGTTCCTGCTTGGCACCTTGGCCCCTCAGGGCACCCCAGTACTCTTGAGTGTACTCATGATCTTTGCAACAGAAGAAAATGGAGTTTTGTTAAAGATCGGGTTCGTCTTTGACAGAAACGTTGCATGTTCAATAAACTTAAAGCTGAAAATGTGAATGGAATACAGAATTTTCCAAAGTTTCAAAGATGAATACATAAAATATTCGTGCGAACATTGCTGTGATTGTAAAGCCGTGATCAATCCTTCTTCACCGTCATCTTTTCAATGACACCAGATTCAGCTGAGGAGGCAGTGCTTTACTTCCACCTGAGTGAAACATTCTGAAACTTCTGGTCAAAGCTGCTCGTCCTTATTTCATGTCCTGCAGGATAGAGGAGCAGGCGGTGATAGAATTGGAGGGGACTTCATCACGGTGCTTACACCTATCACATCCCCTCACATCATCAAATGAAAAATGAATGGCTGCACTTAAAAAACTGGTGAGGCGTTCTTTGACCTCTATGTTTCCGGCTCTGATTGTGTTCATACGCGTGCATGTGTTTGATAGAAAGACAGTGTGTGTGTGTGTGTGTGTGTGTGTGGGGCTATGTGTCAGTGCTGCGATGGTGGTGAGCAGTACGGATCTGTAGCTGGACAACGGGAAGAAGCAGATCATTAACTGGTGGGCTCCCTGCCATTGCTGCATTACTGGCTCTCCAATCTCAAGATGTGGTCACAAGCCAGGGTCAAATGTCCTGTGGTGTCCCCTCCGAGCGTGTGAATGATGGACCCCTCCCTCCAGGGCCTGGATCAATGGAAGCTTGGTGGAGGGGCGCAGAGTTGACACGCTGCAGCTTTTTCATCTCACGGCCGGGTGAAAGGTAAGACTTTGAGCGAGATTTAAGATGAGAAATTCAGCGGTCAGCGCGGATAATGTTTGACTGGTTTATGTACGTTGTGTAGTTGTGAAGTGTGGTAAGTAGCAGCATTTCTCTGCGAGTGCGTCCGGATCCTCAGCCTCCCTCCTTTCCCTCCACTATCACGACAAGCCCGCTGGACACATCTGATCTCTGTTTTGGTCCAATCATCATGAACCTGAAGTATTTAGGTCAGACTTTAGCCTGGCAAAAAAAGGAGAGCCAAGAGGAGAGAAAAATAACAGTGAGAGAAAGAGAAAGTACACATTCCATTGTTGTCCCTTGTTTATGGAGCGTCTCAAAGCACGAACGCCGCCAGATACAACTGCGAAGCAGACAAAAAGGAGGCTGGTTGTTGTGTTAACATCTCTGTGTGTTGTGATGTGTCTTAGTACGTTTGTATGTTTGTGTGGCTGTCTCTTATGTGTTAATATGTAAGATTAGTCTTAATCTCCTTGTTGTGAAGTGTCAGGCTTGTGCTAAGACATTGATTGGACCAGCTCCTCAATTGATACCACTGGAGGACCGCCCGCCAGAGGAAATGTGGTTCCTATGTGTGTATGTGTGCTTTTGGGCGTGTTGGACGTTAGAAGTGAATCCCCCGGAGACCTGGATGAAACAGAGCGCTCACTTATCCTTATCGAATCCCAATCTCGTGTTGTCAAGCTGTGCCCCGCAGGGGCACAGCTTGACAACACGCCAGTGTAATAAGACCTCAAGAAATAAGACCTCATCTTCCTCACGCCAGTGAGGAAGATGAGGTCTTATCCGACATCGTTAGGGGCTCCAGAAAGCGGTCCAGGCCACGCCAATCAGTGCAGCACCCCAACATCATAACTTGGCGCAAGAGAAAATTCAACTGCCTTCATTAATTCCTCCAAACACACACACACACACACACACACACAGGGGCAGGCTTCTTGCTCTGGTAATCAAGTCCTGAGACTCCCAATTATAAAAAAAGAACAATTAATTTGCAGCTTTTCTGCATGTTCATGAGCTCAGCACCATAGACTGCATTCCATACATTGTTGAACGCATGTTCCCCGATGAATTATAGATGTTATTTGAAATTGTTGGGTGTTCTTAAATGTCATCATTCATCTGAACAAGGAACAACATTGCCAGCTGAGATCCACAGAGGAGAAAGAAAATGTGTTTTTGTCTGTGCAGAGTTTGTGTGTGCAAAGGGAAAGATAAAGGATCCAGATCTATTCTATGGCTTGCATTATCCCTCTGTGTATTTGTGAGTCTGAGAGAGAGAGTGAGAAGGATAGAGTAAGGGAGAGGAATAGAGAGAGGGGGTGAGGGAAGGAGAGAGAGAGTCCTTATGTGCATTGGAGGCAGCCAGAAGCCAGTGTGTATCTAAAGGCATTCAGAGCAGGGATGATCAGAGGGTGTGAGCCCAACACATTCATCAGGGCTCTCCACAGGGACAGAAGTTGAGGCGCACGAATAAAAATGCTGCGGACCGAAAATAAATAATTTATTCCAAGAATGGAGCGGAGGGGATTTGGAGATAATGTGTGGACGGGGAAGGGCAGAGGAATGGATTTGGGCTGCGTTGTGTGTGTGTGAGATAGAGGCTAGCACTGTGGCCCTGAACCTTTTCCTATTCCACACACCACCACTGAAAGGAAATTCAATTGCCACTTTACCTCACTCTCTGCCCTGTGTATGAGATCAGGAGGAAAGAGAGAGAGACTCAGTGACTGAATGCAAAGTAAATGCACACATATAGTGTAGCAGGCGAAGTGGAGGAATCTAAAGAAAGTTGAAATGGCATCTCTAGCTCTTTTAAAAACATGGCTGTGCTCTGTTGCCTCTCTTTCATACTGAACCCCTTCCTCACGCTCTTGTCTCCATCTCATCCAACCAGCTCCCCAACACACCGTCTAGCTTCATGTCTTTATTGTTAATACCGTACAGTCAATGCAGGTGCAGACAGTCATCCCAAGAGCCTTAAGGCAAATGCAGTTCTCCAAAATAAATACAATTTGAGTGAGTTGACAAACGGCCGTGTAATGCAGCACCGTGTGGGAATCTTAGTATATTCCCTGCGGCTCGAGGTCTGTTTGTTTAACAACATCCACGCCAGATGAAGGAACTTACCAGTCGCCGTGAGAGGAAACAACATAACTGGAAATCGTAAAGAGAAAAGAATTATATGACGCGTATCAACGAACAGGGTATATTTTAAGGAGTTTGGTGGAGCAGCCCTCACACTGCAGCCAGATGTGTTGCTCAAAACCTCCATTTTGACCTGTGTGAACTAGTTTTTATTTCTGATAGAACACACTGCCAATCAAGCACCACTCCTCTGAGACACTAGAAGTGCTCTCACAACTCTGCAATCTCTCACTCCTTGTGGTCAACGTCTTTCTGTCTTCCTTTTTCAGTGGCATCTGACAAACGTGCTGCAGAAAGAGCAGGAATCGCACAACGTCAAAGTGCAAAATACCTGTTCTATGTCTTAATCTGCCTCATTAACTGCACTTTGAATTGTTCTCAAACCAATTTGAATTGCTCGTGTACCAGGCTTAATTTCGCCAACGAACATTTTGATGAAAAGTAATCGTTGACGTCCTTTTATTTCATGACGACACAAAAAACTATATTGACAACAAAAGTTACGATGAAATCTCTGTTCATTATGCCCTGATGAGTAAGGGCGAGACAAAATAGGTATCTCTGTTCGGGCGGACAACCTAAGTAAGATTACAGGCCCCATCTAAAAGCATTGGTTGTTTTTGTTTTTAACCAATCATTTATCTGCAAGTGTAAGTACAACTTCTCATTACGTTAGCGATTAGCTTGCCTTGCTCTACTAACATATTGTTAAATTCATCTTGTTCAAATCAATGGAATTTTTACAGACATGGGGAATTATCCTTCGGCAAAATCCATTACAGTATCATGAAACTGTTTGTGAAAATTATGACTAAAACATTGACTGAACTAAGACGAAAATTCAAACTCAGTTCCACTGTCTAAATATTGACGAAAACAAGACTACGCTTTTGTGTGCAACATATATGATAGTATTGTTTGAATTGTTATTGTTGTTAGAGTGGGAAGTGTAAATATGCCTCACTATACTGTAAATATTAATTGATAGGAAGATTAGTATGACTGTTTCACGTTCAAACAGTCCAAACAGGCGTTATTTGGAAAAATGTACCTAAATCTAAACGGTTACTTTCTCGCATGAAAACGCATTAAAACTTAAGAAAGTGCCAAACTGTATCAACAACTTTCATTTAAAATACTCAAAACGTTCTCTCTGAAGAAAAAATATTTTCCATCAACAGTAAAACTATAAATACAGCTCAGAAAAAGTCCTGCAATCAAATGTTTACTTGAGGCAAAGAGTGAAAGAGAGAGATTATCAGCACAATACTTCAATTTACTTAAGTGTTCTCTGTTCAAGGCGGAGCTTTAAATTCTTTGAAGCTGGATAGTTTAGTGATTAATAATGCATTATAATTAGTTTGTCATACTTTGTGAGTCGAATCTGCAACATAACTAGTAACATCTCTCTGTCAGGTACATTAGAACAGCGTTTTCCTCTGAAGTAGAAGTACGTCACAATATTGCAATATTGCACAGTGAAAGTCCTGCATTAAAATGTATAATTCAAGTGAAGACTGAAAGAGAGGCAGTATCAACACAATGAACTTAAATGTACTGAATGACTGCTGGGTAGTGAAATAAATAACAATCCATCAACATTTTAATTATATTCTTTGAGTAAAATCTGAATCTGCAATGTAACAGTCAGAAGAGGAAGTACACAGTAAGTAGTACACAGTTGAGTAGCATATTTTTAAAGTGCCTTTGGGGCCTTTTGTACGTTATTTCTGCGTGCAATGAGTGAGTTATGCTTTTCTATCTATAATCTCTAGCTGGCGGGGAAGTTGCCTGCTGTGCCTACGATGGTAAAGCCTGCCCCTGGTGTTGTTTCCTGTGAACCAGACTGCAGCCTTATTTCACTGTTTCTGACCTCGAGTGGCTGCAGCATCGAGTGCGAAGTTGTTTGTATTAAACTTTGTTGTGCGAAGTTGTTGAGGAAGCTGTGAGCAGCAACGGCACAGGCCAAACGTTACTTTTACTTACGTACTTGATCATACTGAAGTAACATTTTCAATGGACTCATACCTGTAGTGTATTTTTACAGTGTGGGAAGGATCTGAATTCTTCATTTACCACTCGCTTTTTGCAGGATATTAAACAATAAATATTCATCTACAAATCTAGATTAACAATTGCATATAAGATATGTAAGATATTTCAAACATTGCAATAGATAATAAAACTATTTCAACAACATTAAATGTTTCTGTGTACACAGTGTATGTCTGTGTGTTCGAGAGGGAGAGGAAACCTTATTGTTTGATTGTTAACTCACAGCTAAACAGATGCGTAAATACAGATGGGGGCTCCCAGTCACATCAGATTAGACCAAACAAAAATCAAACTGTCTGTCTCACTCGATCTCCCACACACAGACACACACATGCTCTCACAGACTGTAGGGGGAACTGGGAAAACAAACAGACTTCAGCAAAGCAATGCGCCTCAATAATATGTCCAACTTTTATTAACCACAACAGGAAAACACTCCTCTGCGCTGTAACTATCATGTAAATGTACTCAGACATTGTAGGTTTTTGTGTGCTACAGGAGCATACCGACACACACTGTGGAGTAAATACATTGATGACGCATACCATCACATGCCTCATAAACCCTAATGTTACCACTCCAATATCTCCATAGGCCCCAGGCAAAAACGGAGAGATGGAAGGAAGAGGGAGCAGAGAGAGAGAGAGAGAGAGAGAGAGAGAGAGAGAGGAGCACGCGGGTGAGCTGTGACGATGAATTGATTGATGAATGCAAATGAAGATGAATGCATGTGGCAAATACAGATAACGAGGCGAATATGAAGAGTACAGCGGCTGGTTCACCTTTTACCCGCAGCTGAAAATATGAATGGCTGATGTGTATCTGGCCTATTAATACCACAGCAGCGACAGTGAACGCACCACTGAACCAGATATGGATCCTGTATCACAAATCGTATGGCACAGAAACAGCGGCCACCAGTCTTTCTGGAGCCTAATCGCTGGGCTGGGGGTGTGCAGCCTAATCACCCTACATCCCAACCTTTATTGCCATATGGACGGAGTCCTAAAACTGACCATAGATCAGTGTACGAGTAGCAGTTGATGTTCTTAATTGTTGGTTGTTTGTCCGTGCAGCATCATGCCATCACAAAACATCCAGGGTGTAAACAGCAGCTTTTTGTGTAGCCTATGTGCTTCTCTGCAACTGTTTTAATAATTGATTAATCGTTTTCAAGCACAGATTCAAAACATTCTCTCATTATCAAATCTTTTCTCTGTCTTACATCATTATACTGTAAACTGAATATCTTTGGGTTTTGAACCGTTGCTCGGATTAAACTAGAGGGGCGTGTTTTTGGGCTTTTGGGAATTTTGATGGACATATTTCACTATTTCCACCTTTGTTGATGGTTTCTTGAGAAAATAATCAGTTGATTAATCGATAAAGAAAGTATTAGTTGCTGCCCTATCTGTGCACCTGTATGTGAAACCTCAGGCTGTTCTCATACAGTGTTTGTAGCTACACCTATGAAAACGAATGCGCTGTAATTCGTAGACATCTTAAGAAATGTATTTGTATATAATCGACGTAATCATGAACCAGGAAGTATAAAGACCGCAAAAACCCACACAAGGCGGATGGGAGTTGATTCATTTTTCACGTAACTTGCTGTAACGCCACTTCCGTAGTTATTTTAACCCAAACCACAATCTTTTCCCAAGTCTTACTTGTAGTTGCCTGTGAAGACGGAAGTTTATTTTGGAAAGACGTTTCGGAAATCTTTTTGTAACTTTTTCGTAAGATACAACTGTTGTATGAGGATACATTGGAGACAAGTTAGGACTGAGTGTACGCGTCTGTAACTTTTCTCAATTCCACCTGTAGAATCCCCATTTAATAGTAGATTAAAGGGTCCGTTCACGAAGATTTCCTTCTTAAAAAACATGTTTTCTCGTTCAGCTCTACTAATATTAAGCCATACAGGTAGTTTTTTTTTGCCTATAGCTTTTTGAAGTATGAGATTACTGCCTCCCTGCAAGAGCTTTTCTTGGAACGACTTTCTACCGAGGAAATATAAAAATGTTTGACAGCTTGTTCTGTGGATTATCCAGAGTAATGAGGACACCAATTTTGGAAAGAGATGTTGTTGGAAACTTTAAGTCTTATCTTTTTTGATTGTGTCAGAACCACAAACAAAATTCCATTCATCTCTTTTGTGGAGTGGAGGAAGATGATATCTCAAAACCAGTGGAAATAAAACCCAAACTATCTGCAACGGCTGGAAATACGTTTTGTTTTTTACGTTTTGGATGAATTGAATTGGGTAAAGGATGTAGAAATCTAAAATGTCCAAACAAAATGTATATAAAAATGTACACACACACACACACACACACACACATGGACTACAGTGACCTATCTAGAGACAAAGCTTAATAATGATTGTAACTGCAGCTTGTGTATTGCTTGGAGTCGGTCCCATATTGATGATTGTTCAATTGGATTGAGCTGAGGAGTGCGTCCATCATTTATCAAACATCCAGGGGCAAAAGATACAGCAGTGAGACCTTTGCCCTGCTTGTCCGAAAACGGTATGCATTTAAGCCCTCGGCCTATCCCTCTCCGTTTGTGTTTATGCCGTATATTTTACCGTGTGTTTCTCTGCAAGTGATTACGAAAGACAACCAAAGGTCTGATGAAAAGGTTGAACCCCAAAAACCAGAATGTTTATGAGTCGCCTCATGAACAGTCTGCTGGTGATCTGAGCTGAACTATTGCTCAATTGATTAGTGATGATTCCAGATTTCTCACAGAGGAAATGAAGGATGACTGAGTGGAGGATAACAACACATCCCAAATTGAGTGAACCGTCTGCATCTCCCAGAGATTCACCTTCGGATAAAAGAGAATTACAAACCAAATGTAATCTAGCACAGCCTACTTTAGCATTTCTCTTGAACAAATACAAAAGTTACTTAATTATGAATATCTTATTACAGCTCTGAAGCCAAAACACGAGGCGTTCACGAACTGAGCTGCTGTGTTGTAATTCGACATGTTCCCCCCCACTCTCTGCAAGCTGCTCACACATGCTCACTGACATGTAGTTTCTCATTCGCACGCGCGCGCACACACACGCACACAAACACACACACACACACACATGCACTCTCTCCATGCAAAGACGCACCGGGCAGGGTGACACTCACATGTGGATCCACAGATGCTGGTGTTGCGTCTCCGTTTTGCTTGGAGAAGCAGAAAGAGGTGATAGGAGGCAGGAGAAAAAGGCAGGACGGCGAGGGAGGGATGCAGGGAGGGAGCCGGAGATGGATGGATGGATGGATGGAGGGGAGGGACGGAATTGCGGAGGGACGCAAGGGAGGGAGGTGGGGTGCGGGCAATGAGAGGGCTGAGTGGTTCTAGTAAATATTTATATTGCAGTATGATACGCGCGCGAGTGAAAGAGAGCGAGAGAGGGACCGGTAGAGAGGGGGAGATATAGAGCGTCCATCCCTTTATTCATTTTATTCCGGACCGCTAAGTTTAGCATTCAACACGTGTCGCCAGTGATGGAGGGAGGGGGGAGGAAACGAGAGAGAGTGAGGGAGGGAGAGAGAGGTTGACGGTTGCTAGGTGATGGGGCGCATATACTGAATTTTAACAAAAGAACAGGGAAAGAGGGAGAGAGAGAGAGAGAGAGTGTGTGTGTGTGTGTGTGTGTGTGTGTGAGTGAGAGGGAGAGAGGGAGGGAGAGAGGTAAAGAGAGAGACGGGAGAAATTGAATACATGTAGAACATATATATATATATATTTAGATATATATATTTTCCCAGCGTGAGTGTCTGTGTGTGTGCGTGTGTGGTGGCGGTGGTGGTGGGGGGGGGGACACCCGCAAAACGGATACCTCAAAAAGGAAGGATGTGAAAAAGGATGGAGGGACGCAGGAAAAGAGGGGGGAAAGGCTGGTGAAAAACAGTAAGTACATTTATTTTCAATGCTATTTGCAGTGCGGAGGCATTTCTTTTTTCTTTCCTCCGCTTCACGCCGCGCACACACGTACACAGACTCTGTGCTGCTTAGATTAATTGCGGCACGGGCAGTGAGAGGGTGCTATACGCGTCATTGAGACAGGAATAGGGGGCTCGGGTGTCGGCATCTGTGCGGCCGCTTGTGATGGAGAGATGGATGCTCGGGGATGGAGAGGTGGAAACGGCCGGCGCACCGGAGCTTTGACCCCTCTGTCATTGCTGCGCCTAAAAAACTCACAAGCCTCTCAGCCCCTGAACGCATATGTTCCTCACAGCAGCCGGCATACGTGTTCCGACGATACACACGCTCGCAGATTGCCGGTAGTTCAATTCATCATATAGACTCAACCTTCAGGCATATGATTTTGTCTGCCAGGAATTTTCCTTGCATTATTAATAAAGACAGAGTTTGGGTTTCTCTTAAGTCTTTAAACACCGGCGCTGGCTACAGTTTCCCCCCTCACTCTGCTGCGGATGTATTAATTGAGGTGATCATATCTGTTGATGCTCATTTTCTCAGGCTGCGTGGTCAATGTTAGTGCGCGAGTGCTGTGTGTGTGTGTGCGCGCGCCTGAGTGCGTCTGCTTGCTCGTCCTATATCCACCGCTAAACCCGCAAGATTGTCGATCAGTTTTTCCTCTTGATCTATTTATATCCCGATACGGTGAATATTTGGGCGTATGGCAGCACACTGTTATGCCACCGAGGAATCTTCCCCAACGGGCTGACTTGTCTCAAACACTCTCAGACATCTGGAACATCCCCCCCCCCCCCCCCCCCCCCCCCCCCAGCTGCTGGGTGTAAGAGTGTGTGAGAGATTTCACTTTGTAGGTAGATTTCAAAATTTGCAACCCCCTGTGGGTGCCCAAATAACTTTTTTGTTTTGGCCATGCAGTACTTAAATATAGAGGAGACGTGAATAACAGGTGGAAACACAAACCACCACCACCAGCACCATAAAAGAAAGGCCTTGGACCACCAAGGGTCCAAGATCTTCCCGTTGAACTGTGAAAATGGAGAAGCACAGTGTTGCTTCTCTTACAGATTTGCTGCAGTGATTGTGAGTGCAAGATCAAATGCATTGGCCTGCTCTGTGAGGCTACTGAATGCATTCATCCAGATGCAAATTGGAATTAATGTGTTTGTTTTTCCATTTCTGTGGGCTGTTTTGGTGTCTCTCTCCTCTCTCACGCTGATATCCATTTCAATCAGCTCGTTCACCCACAGGTGACGTGCTCCGTTCAGTTTGTCATTTTCCCTCGCAAGCCCTGCGAAATGTACACACTGGCGTACTGCAGCAGTGTGCTGCATGCGCTGCTGCCCGTAAAGTGTTGCCTTCAGTGTCGGCAGAGCCCCCTTCTCTGCCGATCTGTCGTACAGTTGCCCAGAGAGATCCGTACTGTACCAGCTGTGAGTAGGGGGTAGACAGGAGGGGAGGGAAGAGGAGAGGTGATGAGAGAGCGAGAGAGAGAGATGAGATGAGGGAATGTGTGAGGAGGAAGAGGAGGTGGAGAGAAGGCATGAGGTGAGAACCGGGTGAGAGATTGGAAAAAGCAGCAGAACGAAGGGGAGAGTAAGAGAGGGCCGGTTGGATTTGAATCAAGATGAGAGGGATAGAGGCAACATTTGTGTGCTTGTTTTCTCCAACCCCCTGCTCTTCATCAATTTCACCTCATTGATTCATTGACTTTGGCACTGAAACCTTCAAGCTTGGCTCAATCCCCCCCCTCGCCTCTCTCTCTCTTTTCTTCTACCAATCCCCCTGTTTCTTCATGCCTCAATCCTTTCCGTCTCTTCTCTCACCCCTTTGCAACCTGTGACTTCCTCTGCAGTTTCCTTTTCCCTTTTCCCCTCTCTTTCTCCCGCCTCCCCTTTCATCATTTGTTTGATGCAACATTAGTGGATCGTTTCCTCAATCCTGCCGCCCGACCAAACCCCTCTCCCACCCTCTCCACACGTTGCACCCAGTGTTCTTTTTAATACCACTAATTAAGGTAAAGCTCGTTAACATAGAACATCAATTCGTGTTTAACGAGATCAGAGGCTGGTGTTTTGGAGCGATTACAGTACTCCCTCTCCCGGTGTTCCTCTCTGCACTCTACCCCGCGTTGTGTTGCTGAACGTGTTGCATATTCACAGACACACATTTCAGACATGTGGTGGCAGTGGGGTGTCATGTGAAGTGCCAATAAACCCAGTAACCCAATAAAATCTCTGACAAGTGTTCGTTAAATAAATAAATCCATATCATTTCAGGAAAGAATGCCCTCCATTGAAGTCAGCGGGGGTCCCAATTTATCAGATTGACTCTTCTCTAGAATTAAATACTTGTCTAAATTGCACACTATAGTCTTATTTAAAGCAGGAACTGACTTTGTCGTTGAGTGATTCAGGCTGTTGAACACTACATGCTATTAAAACTAAATACTTGATCAATCAATACAATACTATTTCACACATTAACAGTTTGAGATGAATGTTAAACAGTTGACAGTATATGCGGCCTGTTTTAAAGACTGAAGAAATAACAATTCAGTTCTCTAAAAGTGTAAAAAAATCAGAAGGCTAAAGGTCGCTTGAGTGACTAAGCCAGTAATGCTTGATTGCCCATGTCGACCTTTTGAAGACATACGGGTTCAATTAGTTGAATGATTGATTGCTTGAACGACAGGAAAAAATCATGAGCTACAATTTTGATATTCGATAAATCGTTTCAGACTCTGTTCGATCAAAAACTGCGAAAAATGCCAAAGATTCTCTGGATCCGGATTCTCCGATGTGATCTGTTTTCACTGCTGATTATCTTTGAGACGTCACCTTGGACTCTGGGAAGATGTGACGGCATGTGTTTCATTTCAATGACTAAACGATAAATTACCTGCGTTAATTGACAATAAAAAAGGTGTCAGTTTCAGCAGTATATATTATATTATATATATATATATATATATTTATATATACTGCTGAAACTGACACCTTTTTTATTGTCAATTAATCAATTAATTATATATATATATAGAGAGAGAGAGAGAGTTAGGAGAGACTCATGAACTCCTTTATTTACTGTGCTGCATAGATTTCAATGTCACGTTGAAATCATGCAAAATGCAGAGGGTAATAATGCTGAATTCAGCATTAGTTGTATTGAATCGCTTTAATACATTATGATGTGAACACTGTCTCCTCGTCAACATGAGCAAACAACTTTCATGGTAGCATTAGTGTTAGGAGGGACAGCAAATCTCTGCTGATAGCTTCTGTCACAGCTGCCAAGCGATCAGTGACATCTCAAAGTACCCACCGCTAATTAGATGTAATGGTAACATTATGATGTATTTCATCATGTCATGTCGCAGGGAAAAACAAAAGTGATCTAGTGCCATGTTGGGAAACTGGGCATCCTTTGTGAAGCTTGGTTCACCATAAGAGAGTCATGGGTCCCTCAGACGGAGAGAAGAGCTACGTAGACAGCTCAGATGCAGAATGACAGAAGTAACAATGGTTTAGGAGGTGTGATTAAAATGCAGTTTTTTTTAGAATGAAGAATGCTACAGTATTGCAATAATCAAGATGAAAACGGAATTGTAATGCCGTAGAAACTGAGAAATAACTTTAATATCATCTGAACTCCACATCTGAGGGTTTCTTGTCAGTAAGGTGGCCTTGAGCAACCCAGAGGTGCTGCCGCCCCTCCGGCTTAGTCCGGACCGGGACTATAGACAGTCAAAAACATACTGTAAATGGAATGACAGGAAGTCATTTGCCAAACAGGTGGAGTTGGAAACAGACAGACATATGGACAGGCTGGCAGAGAGACACAGCAGTCACATAGACAGGTTCGAACGCACACACACACACACACACACATACCCACACACACACACACACACACACCAGTGAGGGAGGATTTACTGTGCACTTCCTGCACACAGTCGGTATCAAACAGGTACACACATACACACACACACACACACACACACACACACAAACCTGAGCCAAAGCCCTGCAGCTTGTTTTGGGAATACAAGTCTTGAGGCTGCATTCAGGCACACAGCTTCACATGGCTGCATGCAATACACAGTCACACACACACTCTCAAAAAGTACATTCAGGCAGATACCCATGGGAATGCAGTCAGACACACACACACGCACGCACACACACACAAGCAAAGCAACAAGAGCATCCAAAAATACACACTCATTGAATATCATATTGCACACAAATACACTCGCACCACTCACAGTTATGGATGAGATAGGACCTTGGGACCTTGCCCATGGGACCCACACACCTAAAGACACTGCACTATATATATATATATATATATATACACACTATATATATACACACACACACAGAACAGAGAAAAGGAGGATGAAGAGAAACAATGACAGCGGATGGAGAGATGTGCAGGAACGTGCAGCGCTTTGAAGCAGTGTGGTGCGGTCCTTCATGATGATGGATGGGGCAGGAAATGACAGCATAAGTGGTTATTAAAAAGAGGAAATGGGGGCATTTATAAAAACAATGTTAGCCTGTGTCTGTGGCCCATGTCGCATGTCAACCTGGGCTGCTGTGTCATGCCTCCTGATCTGTGAGACTTCCCTGCGGTGCATGAGGGCCAGCTTTGTTAAAAAACCTTTCTCATTCTCTTCTCAAAGAACCCAGGCTGGCATTTATAGCAGGCTTTGCACTGGAGTGACTGTGCCGGATTTACTAGGTGCAGGTACCACGTGCAAAGTTGAACCTGTTTTATTGCCTAATCACTTCATATAAGAATAGCGTGGCTCTATTTTCTTTCAAGTTTAAACTTGGAATTCCTTCATCAACAGGTGCCGACTATACAGCTGTTACAAATGCAAATATGTGCGTTTGCACCTGATTGGAATTTGCACAGCGTGTTCAGTACAGCAAGGAGGGGAAGACGAGGAAGGAAGAGGGGTGGAAGATGGAAGAAAGTCTCTGATGAAGATAGTTTGATGTTCCTGGGCTTGTTTTAATGTGTTTCGTCTCTACATGTAAATAGCTTCTACAATTGGCCTTGTGATTCGAAAGAGTCTTGCAGATCCTCTCCTGGTTTCTGACACGGAAAAGAATGAAATGTACAATATGTTTAGGATGCAGGTAGTCTGACACAGGGTCGGGATTCATTTGTTCTCAATTCAGGTTTCATTATTCAAACTGGACATTTTTTTACACATCAAAGCCTTTTTTTTGTCTGTCTCCTGAAAGGTGATTAGGAGTGAATACACTCTCTTCAATTATGTAAGAGCAATTTCAATCTCATTTTTTTTTTTTTTTGAATGAGCCAATAAATGACCCCCAACCTTGGTCTGATGCTGATCAGGCTCATCAATTTTGATTGTTACGTGATATGTTGACTGTGGCATATTCTCTATTAAGGGCTGCAGCTGTGGGAAAGAAGAGACACTCATTCACACATTTTGCACAGAGCAGTGACGGGAAATAGCGAAGAGATCAATTGTTGGCACTGGATGCTCTGTGTCGTCTCTGCCCAAATAGTAAGACTGCTGATTAATTGTCCAGAAGTAGTGTTGCTTTGTGAAGAAGCACTATTCTTTGAGTCTGTATTTATCACGTATCACGTTCATGTGTGTTGTTTGACCTTTTGTCTGATTTCAGACACTTGATAGTCGTCGATAGATAATAATAGATAGCGGTAACAGCGGGAAAACCTCTCGCTGTTCTGACTCGGGAGCGTTCGCGCATTATTCCTAGATGATTAGTCGCACCAGACAAATAAAATCGAGCCTAAATTTGCTATATTTATTGTGCTACATATATTTAACGGTTCACTAACAAGTAAACCAGATGCGATCGAGATTATTTTCGGGAGACAGATGTTTTACATTTGTTGCTGTGCAACAAACAGCACAGGATTAATGGGCTTCTAGATTTGTCTGTGTTCTGACATTCCTGTCACTAACCTCTCACCACCTTTTACTCTTGACAAACATCTGAGGCTGCTCCAAAGAAAGAAAAAAAAACCCCGTCGCTGGTCTCAATCCTCAAATTCCTCTCCCCTTGTTGGGCTTCTGCCTGCATGGGAGTGCATTCCCTAAGCCAGACTGATCCACCAGCGTTTATAGGATCGGCTGACAGAAGTGTTTCTAACACCTTTGGCAATGAGCGGGGGCAGAGCCAGTTGTGCTGTGAACGCAGCTGAAGCCTGTACACAACATTGTGACATTGCAGCGTTCGATTTTAAGCAGTCAGAATCCGGCTCGACTTCAGCAACACGTGGCACCTGCTACTGAAAGAGACCACCGCTTCTCTTCTTCTGAAATCTGTTCAATGTTTGGATGTGTCTGTGTGAATGTGACATCTGCATTTCCTCCACACGTGTAACGTCTACACGTGCACGTCTAACGTCTACACGTGCACGTCTGTTTGTGTGAATGCACCTGGTGGTGAGTGACCGTGTACAAAGGCATGATAGTTATCAGTGAAGGTTTCCCACACCATGTTTAATCTGTTTATCCACAGGATAAGATTGTGAATCATTACTATGCATGGGATAGATGTTGTTTTGTTTTTCTGCTCAGAGTCACAAGCAGCTTCCTAGTTTGTAGTTGTTACAGAATGTTTCACCTTACAGGTCCTGAAGGGCTACAGTGTCGGTTGCTATTCATCTTGCTTTTATAATTAGTGACTGATTTAGATCTGGCTAGGTGATCCCAGTGTCTGGCCAATCAATGAGGGAGTTAATGGAAGCGCTGCTGCAAACAGAGCAGAGCAACAGTGTGGCATTGCGACTATACCAGCTTGAGATGTGATGAAAAAATAATCCATTTAACGTGGTTGTTAAAAAACTGCATTTGTTCCATGCCATAACATGATTCCACTAAATTCAGAATATTCCCGGAGTTATTTTTACTGTCTCATCCCATCTGCTGAAAATCTTACATCCAATTTGTTCTTGATTTCAATCTCAATGCTTGTTTGAAAAAAAGAAAAAACAACAACAATCAGCCAAGCATTTCATTCATGAATGTACATTATGTAATGCTCAGCTTGAATGCATGTTTATTCTTAGATGATTGCACTGCATTGAGAGCTCTGTGATATTGAAGCTATTTTCCCCTGAACACAGAGCCCTCAGAGTTTCTGGATGCCTGTAGAAGGTTGAGCAGTGAGAGATTATTCCTTTTAAAACAAACATAATATGATAATCCCCCGCTGTAAGGACATCTTGACGGAGGATTCAGGAACAAAAGCAACTACAGAAAACAATTAATATGTATTAAATCCGGTAAAATATGTAGTTCTAGTCATCCTGGGAGCATGGGGGGCAGGCCAGGGAGCCGCGCTGCAGTCCTCTGCTCCCGTCTGTATTAGACGTCAGGTGTAGAGGTGGGGCAACGAAATATTCTTGCTCCTTGGTCGACCTTAAAGGATGCACTTATATTATACAAGCATTGGCACTGGGCATACAAACTATGTGTTCTCCTTATAAACCCATTTTTATTCGTTCAAGTCAAGTTAATATAGGCCAGTTATGCTTTTTGAAATAATACACGGTCACTGGCCTTTCCACACGAAAGCATACCTTACTGATATTTATGTCTGAGTATAAGGGTAGTAAACCATTTGTAACTGATGTTTTCTGAATGACTGTGTTTATGTCAAGGTGTGTGTGTGTGTGTGTGTGTGTGTGTGGTGGGGGGGGAGGTGGTAATAAGATAAAATAGTATTGAAATATTCCTGTGCATCATTCATACTCAAATTTATGTTGTTTATGCAAGCTGTATAACTATAAATATAGTGTGTGTGTGTGTGTGTTAGCCTGCAATGTTCTGATGATTAAATGGATGACAGGAGGTTGAAAGATAACACACACTCAGACAAACACACAAACACACACACACACACACAGATAAACAAAGTGAATATTTCAAGATGCCATGGCTGTATTACAAAGTGAAGCAACTGACAGGCCTTTATTTTTATCAGCTGATTTCTATTTCAGGTTATACGAGTTCATTTTCAAGCAAAACTGCAATTAGACATGTGCCAGATTTATATTAAAGCAAAATTAAACCGATTCTCCTCTTTGGTAATTATACACCCTGAGCTGAATGCAATGCGTTAAAGAGATGAGATGCGGTATTGTCAAATATTTCAGTAATTATCATCCGTCATGGATGTGAATTTGTGTCTGGTCTTTCAAAAACCACAGTGGGTAGGACTAAGACATTTCTTTTTTTGTGAAAAAATTAGGTCAGAGAATTGTTAGTGCTGCACAGCGTCCAGGGTCAGCGTCGTCTCATTTCCATCAATCCACAGAGGGAAGAGACCTCCCATTCAAGTAATGAAATGTATCTCCTGAATGTGCCGAAGTGAAGTCCAATTAATTGACACTGTCTCTTGGCAGAAGTGTTTAATCTGAACCCATGAAAAAAAAGTTTGAATTAAAAGGCAAGATACTCTGAACTTTGGAGTGAAATTCGTCTTGTACGCGTCCACGTGGAAATTAAATGGACTTGAAATGTCAGAAAATGTCAAAATAAAATGCTGTTTAGCGGTGAAGAAGGTGACATTTTGAGACTTCACTCTCCCCTAACCCCAACAGTACATTTCATCCATAAAATGTTTTTGCATTTTCTAGTATATATGGGTGCAGAATGCAAGTGTAGTTTCATTTTACATCTTCAACAGTATTTTTGTTGGAAATAAGAGTGGATTTTAATCTTCTTCAAAAACAAAAACCTTCTTTGTGAGCCACGTGTGTCTTTTATTTGTCTCAGATTTGTAAACCACGTTTTATTTTTCTTATTCCATATCAGCTAGCCCCTCACATTTAACTGTTTCACATTAAAAAAAAATGGTGAGAGTTCTATGAAAGCGACCAGCTCTAATCTGGTTATCAGCCTGTGGCATGTGTAATTTACAAATATAATGTGTTACATTTCCCTGTGAGGTCCTGGTGTCACGATGGTTTGATCGATAGCTCCGTCGTTGTGTCACTTGAATGGCTTATGATAGCCGCGGCTATCAAGTCCGAGGGCAGCAGCAGCAGCAGGCTTTACTACTGCTGTTTACAGCCATGCAGTAAAAACACACTGCACTGTACGCCCTGCTGCTGCACGCTGCGCTGCTCGATGCTCACTCTGCTCACTATATATATGCACGATGGGAACAAGAGGCGCTCGCCTGCCTGGTGGCTCTTCTGCTCAACAGGGATCAAAGAGAGAGAGAAAGCGAAAGATATGAGAGGAAGTGAGGGAGGGGAGGAAGTAGAGAGTGAAAGAAGTACAGGACAAAAGACATGCGTGAAAGGAAAGAATGGCGGAGGGCTGGAGGAAAACAGGAGAGGAGTTTTGGGAGGAGAGGGAGAAAGAGGGAGAGGAAAGGGGAGTTGGTGAAAGTGAGGTGACTGAATGAATGAATGGAAAGATGAATGAACAAGTGAAACGGACCAAATCAAGTGACCGGGTGAGACGGACCGAGTGAGGGAGTGTGTGTGTGTCAAGTGAGTGTGTGTGAGCGAGTGGATGAACAAGGGCAGCAGGACAGAGAGAGAGGGGGGGGGGGGGGGAGACGGAGAGAGATTGAGGATGGGAGAAAGAGAGGGAGAGAGGATATGTTCAGTCAGAGAGGACACACTCCAGCGGCTGTGATTGAAGTATGGGCCAATTAACACGAGGAGCATTGAGCTCCAGCTGCACTCTTCTCTTCATTCCTCCACTCCCCCACACTGCCATATTACCCCGCATGACACACACACACACTCACACACACTCACACTCACACTCACACACACTCACACTCACACTCACACTCACACTCACACACACACTCACACTCACACTCACACTCACATGCAGACATTGATACACTCACATATGCACACTGTGGGCACCACACTGTGCTGGCACTTTATCTGATCTTTTACTATAGCACAGCTATGGACCCAAGGAAATTATCGAGGCTCCATGCAGCAGTGTTCTCGAGCACACTGCGGTCTTAAATGTGGACGAATGGGAAAAAAAGAAAAAAATGAAGTCTTCATCTTCAGGGTCGGAATTCTTTTTCAAGGCACTCGCAGTGACTCACAGGGACGCTGCAATTTCTTCTAATGGTGTACAGTAGAGGATATATTAGCCTGCATATATTTCAGATGTTTTGTGTTGCTGCGGAATGCAGCCTGGGCTGATTCAGTGCAAGCCCGAGCCATAGGCAGCAGGGAGCGGGTCCATTACTCTGCGTGACAGAATGGAATGAAGCAGCAGAGCCCCGACGTGGGGTAAACACAACGCTGAACACTGCACTTCCACAACTCCAGACTCCACAGACTCCTTCCCCATTCACAGTTCCCCAGCAGATCCGCTGCAGCACACGGTCTGGCATGCTGCCTCCATTGGAGTTCAGTGGGAGAGGGGCTCAGAGAGGCGTGGATGCCAACAACTGACTTCTACCCCAGCGGTTAACTCCTCTCCCGCGACTCACTCTCCACCGCAGGCGCTCGCTGCAGCTGTAGCATACAGTTGAGGGGAAGGAGGGGGATCTGCTACTCTAAAACATTGTGATTGTTCTCCTACCATCACACTGACACCGAGAATCAATTTTTCATTTTGTGTTTAGAGGCTATACAACTTTTTTGTTTTGTTTGTTGTCTCTTTGGAGTTTGCAGGAAGAATATAGGCTTCACTGTAATCCTCTATAGAGGAATATACCTTCAAAGCAGTTGATTTGCCTTCAGCTACACAACACCACAAAGACATTTTTCAGACCAGCGAAGCTACACATGCAGTAGTCATTCATTCCTGTGTGTAATCACAGTGAACATATGAAATGTTCAAGCGGAGATATGATGCGTTTTGATTGTGAAGTACTGACAAAGAGAAAGAGAAAGAGGAGACTGGCTCGCCTTCGTGGATGTTTTCTCTCTCATCGTCTTGATTAGCTGTCTCTGTCAGCCTGCTCGGTACTCTGTAAATATTCCTGAAGGTGTTTTTAGTTTGCGTCTAACAGTCGCTGGCATGTACGCCAGCTTCTTTGGGGCTGTAAATGCCACTTTCTTTGTTTTAAAAAGACAAACTGAACTGGCTGAGACGGGAAATAATTGCACTGTAGATACAGTTAGCTGCTTATTACAGTGATTGACAAATTGAGAGAGCAACACTGTGCTGTACAAATACTTTAATGTGAGTGCTGATATAATGATTTAGACAGCAGATGATGACTGAAGGTATATGCACCGTGGTGAGTTTTAAAGTAAAAAAAAACATCAAAGAATGTACTCTGTATGAAATCTGAAAGGTTTTCAAATCCGTCTTTTTATCTTTTGTAGTTGGTGCAGTCACATTCAGGAAAAGAAAACATCGCCGTATTTATCACACTTACACAAACATCCCAATCCCAAATAACCAAAATGAACACATTATCATCCAAATAATACAGTACCAGCGATGGTCAGATCCTGGCAATTCTGCTATATTCGTGTCTCAATAACTGACTGATTCCTTACTCTGCTCAGGGAAAACTGACATCTCCACACCTTTTGACTAATTAATCCCAATTTAAACTTTTCCTGGGTTGTAGACAGCCCCTTGCCATATATATATATATATATATATATATATATATATATATACACACACAGTATATGCAGTACTGAATAAGAAGCAGCTCCAAAGACTGGAGAGGATTATTTTACTCTCTGGAGAGGGTATAAGATATACAAAAATGTGAAGCAAAAGATTCATTTATGTTGGAAAATCAAATGAAACCGTAATATCGCTCTTTCTCTCTCCGACACTCCTTTCCCCTCTGTGTGTGTGTGTGTGTGTGTGTGTGTGTGTGTGTTTCAGTGTGTGTGTGTGCGCGTTCGCTCGGTGTGAGCCGCCTCACTGCACGCTTTTTATGATTCAGTTTGCCGTATTCCTCAGATTGAAACACATAATGAACGATATCATAAGATATATTTAGATGAGGATTTGATTGTAATTTACTTGTGCTTTGCTTTATAGTGGCGAGCCTCCGTGAGATGTTGGTACGCTCTACAGGACAAGTGGATACTGTATATAAGAATACACTGTGTTCACTCTTCCAACCAGGCTCACTGTAGTGGAATAGCGCAGGCTGGTGGAGCAGTGCAACGTAAACACCTCATGAGAGTGAAACGCAGTGATGGGCCTAACAGTTAATGGCTCAGAGAGTCAGCGCAGTAGAATACAGCTGATGATGTGACTGTATTTCTGTAGCTTCGTCTCTGGCTCTGTCTTCGTGTCTGTCCTTCCCATTCTTCTCTGTCACATCTTCTTCGCCTTAAAGAAAACAACAACAAAAAAACTACAAAGCCCTGTTTTTCTCCCTCTCCCCTTCATTACTATTCTCCTTTTGCCTCTCTCCTACTAACAGGTCTGTCTCTCCCTATATCTCCACACCTCCATCTCATTTTCTTACCCAAAACTCTCCGCCTCCCTCTCATTCCATCTCATTCCACCCCTCTCTCCTTCTTTCTCTGTAACTCCCCACCACACACACACACACACACACACAGCGCGCTGTCACTCAAAACAGGATGTTTGGCACATTTGTTTTGGCCATACACGTATACACATCCCAGTAATCAATATTTATTTTCCTGCTATTCTCCTCACATATTTTACGCCACCTCCACCATCCCGCTACACTTTGTCCTCCCTTTCTCCTTGTCATCTCCTCTTAAACCTGGCCTCCTTCCCTCGATCAATCACTCAGTCCCTGAGTCATGTGCCCCGTATTTACAGTACCTTTCACAGCATTCTCATTTCTTTGCTCCCCTTCTCTCATGCCTCCAGTTACTTTTTCTACTTCTTTCTTTTGTCTTCTTCTCTTTGCTGCTTTTCGTTTTTTCTATCCGAAAGCCTGATCAGGGTCGGCGAAATCGTCAGTCTGTGACACAGAGCGGAGAGTCAGAAGAAGACCGAGCGAAAGACACAGAGAGGAGGAGAGGGGAAATAGAGGCACAGGGAGGGAGAGTGACTTTGGAGGGAGGCCCCTGTTAATCAATGCAATTGTGTTTGGTACCTGAAGCCATGGAAATAGGGAGAAGAGACGGGGAATATGAAAAGACGGAGCACTAGAGGGAGCGGGGAGAAAGTGAGAAGGAAATGGAGAAAGGAAGGGAGGGCAGTTGGCACCAGAAGTAAATTGAAAATGATGTGATGTGTTTTCGTGTCTGTGTGCTCACATATTAACCCTGCTATCTCTCAGGTAGTCATTATCTTTCCATGTGGTTGTTTGTGTGTGTGTGTGTGTATGCTCACTGCATTAACCCTCATATCTCTCTATCATTAAGCTGCTCTGCGGGCGTAGCGTAGCCATCATGCAATTATCTTGCCAGTGCGTCTGCACATGCAAACGCTTGCATGCATTTGTCTGTGCGTGCATGCAGCTGTGTGAGGGCAAGTGTGTTTACAGTTAATTGTTGTTATCATTCATGCAGCACAATAACCACCTCCGCCCCCATCTTTGTCTCCTTCTGCTCCCTCTCACCCTCCTCCCCTCGAATGGCAAGTTTCTATTTTTCCTCATATTGTTCCTTCTCAGCCTGCAGCCTAAACAGCACCCATTTCATCTTCTCTCTCTCTCTCTTTTCCTTCCCTCTATTGTTTTTCTCCCCCGCTGCATTCCATATTCCTCGTCCAGCATTTTCTCCAGCCAAAGCTAACTTTTATTACCCCATGATTGGATTCAGAATTCATTACTCCATCTTGCCTGCACGCAACATCTGATCAGTTTCTTTCTCTCTCTCTTCCTTCACTCCTTCCCTCTCTCTCTGTCCACACCTCCTGCTTTTCCTGCGTTGATTTGATGTTGTCTGTACTGGATGCTAAAAGTCTATCTGTCTCTTCTTCTTCCACTTCTGTTTCTACTCTTTGCTGTCTCTCATTCTTTCAGGCACCCTCTCTTAGTGCGATACATATCTGCCTCCCCCCCTCGGCAGGTTGCCATGGTCGCGATACCTACTCTCTCTCTCCTATTGGTCCTGGCAGAGTGGGCAGGTCTGGTGGACTGCTCCCCCCACCTCCTGCTCCGGCCCAGTCCGCGGGAACGTGATGCAGGGGCCATGATGAACTTCAACATCGCCGTGATCCACGCCGGTGCTACGGTGCAGGCCGAGGCGGCGGCGGCGGCGGGCTCTGGGGGAAGGGTGCTCTACCCCGGCTTCGGCCGGGTATACGGCTCCCTGGGGGAGAGCGTGGTCACCCAGTGGGGCTCTGCTAACGTCATCTGGCTACAGGTTGGATACTGTCTCCTCTACCTACTGCTCATCCAGCCTTACTTGAAGGAAGGGAATAACAATGACCATCCATTATTCATACTCACTCCCATTTTTTGAGCTGAATGAGCAACACACTGCTGCCGTTGTGTTGGCCCTGCTGAATGAGCGGGCGTCTGGCTCTGCTCGTTGACCACAGTTTGTATTGTTAGCCAGACATGTCATGCATGCTACAGACACTTTCCGTATGAATAACACAAAGTGAAGACACACTTCCCCTGGTTAGTCAACTATATTTCTCTCCCTGTCCTTACCCCCCTCTGTCTATGTTCCTCTCTGTCTTCATGGCTTCTATCATCTCCCAGGTGAATGACAGTAGTCCTAAGACGGTGCTGTCCCAGCTGTGTGAGCTGCTGGCGGCGCGGCCCCTGCAGGGTCTGGTTTATGAAGAGGAGAGGCCCCCTCGCACGGCCTGGGGTCCATTGGCCCCAATGCTGGAGTTTGTCTCTGCGCAAACAGGACTGCCCATAGTGGCTGTAGGAGGGGGAGCGGGGCTGGGGAGGATGCCACAGGTAGGAGGAGGGAGGTCGGGATGGGGGTGGGAGAGTAAAGAGCGTAAAGTGTTTGCAGCTTGTGTGTGTGTGTGGGGGGGGGGGGGGGAGAGAGTCTGAAAGAGGAGCGAATCAGAGGAATACAAGGGGACAGATGTCCTACTAGTGTCATTGTGTTGCTCCAAATGCGAGCGCCGGAACAATGTTAATTAGGTGTGTGCTGTATACGGAAGCAGTATGGATTGACAGCTCTATGAATAGAGTATAAAAGGAGAGCTGCTTACATTGCCATAACAACTTACAATGTCATAATGTCGCGCATCTCCTCTGTGAAGAAAAGGTTTGGGCAAGTGCCGGTGGGACGGAGGGGAAGTTGAAGGTCAGGGTCGCTGATCTGCTGAAACTCTGCAGTGTTTGATCTGTAAATGGCACCAACTGGGCCTGTCGCTCTGCCTCTGATGTTCCTGGGTGGGAGGCAATGAGAAGACATGGGTGTGTGTGTGTGTGTGAGGGAATATGTGTGTGTGTGTGTGTGTGTGTGCACCAGAGAAACTAATGTCACATGGATGTCGCCACCAAATGGGGGGAAAAGGGAAACAAAAAGCTTTGCATTTGTGCTTACAAAGAACTGTTTTAACCATTTACTCTTGAGGAATTTAATTGTAGCACTTTGATGAACTTTCTTTGAAGATGTACCCTCGCCTAGTCCTCACCCCCTCCCGTAGGGCCTTGTAGTGAAAATACTGTCTGTTACTTACTCGTTGTAGTGCAGCAGAATTTTAGATACAGTACAACTGCAGAGGATGACTTTTACAGTGAGATTTTAAACCAAATGTGCTGCTCTCTTTCCCAAATCAGGAATCAGGTTCCATCTTTCTCCAGTTCAGCTCCTCTACTGCCCTCCAATTAGAGGTCATCTTTGAGGTGCTGGAGGAGTACGATTGGACATCCTTTTCCGTGGTGTGCACGCGTCACCACGGCTACCAGGACTTCCTGTCTGTGGTGGAGGGCCTGACCGACGGCTCGTTCATCGGCTGGGAGAAGAAGAGTGTGGTGATCCTGAACGTGACCGACGACCCTGGGGGGGCACGCACGCGCAGGCTGCTGAAGGAGAACGAGGCGCAGGTGAGACAGGGGGGAGGGAGGGGGGAAAGGGGGGAGGAAAGGGGAGGAAGCGCTGCAAATCTCATTGGGGGCCCCCTTTCTCACAGGTGGCTTCCGAGCTTTTTCCTTCCTTCTTCGTCTCTCCCTCTGTCCCTCCACATCTCTCTCTCCCCTCTCTCCTCTATCCCTCTGTTCTTCTCTTCCCCTCCCATCTGCCAAGGCATAAAGAGTTCAACGGTACAACACGAACCACGAGTCAGTCTGATTTGCTGGCTGGCATTGTTCAAAGAGTTATGTGCAATGTGCGATAGAAGTGAACCACTTAACCTACAGTGTCCTTCTTGTTTCTACTTAAGTGGCTTTAAAGTTGGAAAAAACCCATCTTGTTCCAGACTGTCTGTCAGTATCACACACATCACACTGTAGTATTGAGCATCAGCTTGTTCCAGCGCTTCATTGAATCTGTAAACGATGTTGACACCGAGTGAAATATTCATGGCTGCACCCTTCCGATAAATGGAAATATTTGAGATGTCTTGTGCGTTATGTTATACACATTTCCCCCCCCAAATTTAACTTGACTTAGTTGGTATCCGTGGCAACTCTGAGGTCTGTCTCTATATACACTGTGTCTACTATTTTTGTCTTTGATATTTCGAATGCAAAAAGAACAAACTCACGCTACATTTCAAGTTCACGTTGATTCATTGATGACCAGAATGACTCGTGGTTTTGGCTTACCTCTAGTGTGTTATAGTCCTTCATGCCTGCTCCCTCTACTACCCCGGTGACTTGCTCCTTCTTCCCTTCCTTTCCTTCCTTCTTTCAGCTTCCAATCTCCCATGCTCCTTGTTTTTTTTAACTCCACTCTTACTTTACCTCCCCCCATCATCCTCACTTAAACCTCCTCTTTGACCCCATGATCCTCCTGTTCAATTTTTCACTCATCCGTGTGTTCTTACCCCCCCCCCCCCCTCGTGCATTTTCTTTGCCTCACTCTCCTTTGCTGCCTTCCTGTTCACCTCCATCTCTGTGTGGCTAGCTTTCATTCCTTCAGTCTGTCCTTCTTGCTGCATGTCTACCCGGCCACAGCCAGTTGGCTTGGTACCGTCTGGGTTTCAATGTCATCGCTAACGTCCCAGCATGGCCACTGCAGCTCTGCGTGTGTGTGCGTGACTGTGTGTGTGTGTGTGTTTGTGTCTGTAAGTGTGTGGGTTTGTATTGGATTCCTTAGACTCCACTCTGCTCGTGTCACTGTTAATATAAGATACTGCCTGCAGCAGGTTGCCTATACGCAGTGCTTGCTTTTTAACCCTCTTACTTTTCACAACAAACTCCCTTCTTTGAGCTTTTTACAACCACGGGGCTAATAAAAGCTTGTAATTGCTTAGTAATGCTGTGTATGTTTGCATTCCTAGCTCTCTCTCTCTCTCTCTCTAACTCTCTGTCTCGCTGCCACATATATAATGTCCTCTACATTGTAGATGGCTTGATGCAGGTCTCCGGGTCAATTTCTACTCAAATCTCTCACTGTCTATCTGTTGTTCCATTCCTCTTCCAGCTTCTGCCTTGTCAGTATTTCTTCTGCTCTCTCTCTCTCTGTATGTTCCTCTCTTTCTCCATTTCCCATCTTTAGATATTGTGTGTGTCTGTTTATAACTCTGATTCTCTCCTTCCCTCCCTAATTCAGTCTGTTGCCTTCTTTCTCCCTCCTTCCCTCCTTCCTCTCCCCCCTCTGTCACTCTCATTCCCTGCCTAATTCACTGGAGGTTTATTGGCATACAGGCAGGATTGTTTTGCCAAGCCATTACAGTTCAAAATCCAATGAAGGTGCAGTTCTCAAAATGTGCTTTCAGTCTGTTTCCCTGAACACACACACACCTTCCATTGATCAGTTTTCTTCTTCTTTTTTGTCCTTTGATTTGCCGTTTTCTCTTTTCTTCACTGTGCGATTTGTTTTAATTTAAATGCTCTTATTCTTTGTTTCTTCTTATGTGTTTGTCCCCCCCCCCCTTTCCATCTTTCTGCTCAGCTCTCACACCTTAAAACCCTCCTTGGTCAATTGCTGCCCCCTCCTCACCCTCCTCACCCCTCCTCACCCTCCTCACCCCTCCTTACCTCAGCACTTTCAGCTGAGAGCTCCTCCACTGTCACTGCTGTCTTTCTCTGTTGTCTTTCACTCTCTTTAATGTTTTCTTCTCTCTTTCTCCCCAGCCACACTCCATCAACCCCCCTTCCACTGTTTTTTGCAAATATCTCTCCAGGCCCGGATTTTACCAAAATATGTCATCCTTTGCTTTCCTTCACCATCCCCCCCCCCCCGCTTTCTCCAAGGAGTTACTTTTCTCTCTTCCCACCTTTGATGACTTCCCTCTATCCGCATCACCCACTATCTCCTGTTGTCTCCAGGTCTTTTCTCCACCTTGCTTTTAATAACATATGTCAGTGTTTAGCCTCTTCCCCCTTAGTTTTCCCTCAGGTGTGTTTGGTCTTTAACTGCCCCCCCCCCCTCCCTGGCTTCCACGCCTGTACCTCTCTATCTCTCTGCTCTACTTACAGTTGTTTCATTTTCCCTTTCTTGTTTTACTGCTATTTTCATTATTCATAACTGTATCTTGTTTCATCAGGCCCAAGCTCATTAAGCATTGACCCCTGTTGCCTCCTGCACCTCCTGGTTAGCATTCATCACATGCGGCCATGCTGTCTCTCCTCTTTCTAGCGTGTCTGCTTCTCTCCCTGAATCATACGTCCAACTCCCATGAACCTCATCACATCAGCTTACCGCTATCTCTCCTCTTACCTCCGCCGGCAGTCTTGTTTTTTCTCGATATGGCCTTTTCTATCCAACCTCCTCCCCTCCCGTTCAGGTGCACCTCTGCTCCAGCTCTATCTTTCTCCCCTTGATTCAACCGTCCTCTGTCTCTCTCCACGTCTCCCCTGTCCCCTCCTTATCTCACTAGCGTGTATGTGTGTGTGTGTCTCCCCTCGTCCCTATTCCCTCCCTGCCTTCCTACTGTCCTCCAGGTACGTTTGCTGTACTGCTCCCAGGAGGAGGCTGAGCTGGTCTTTAAAGCCGCCTGGTCCGCCGGTCAGGCCGGAGCCTCGCACATGTGGTTCGCGGTGGGGCCGGCTCTCTCAGGTTTGAGCATGGAGAGCCTGCCTCGGGCTCTGTTTGCCGTGCGGCCCCAGGGCTGGAGGGACGAACCTCGCAGGAGGATTGCTCGGGGAGTATCTGTGCTGACTCATGGGGCAGTGGCCATGCGCAAGGATTACGGAACCACGGGTGGGCCGAACTTTGTCACCAACTGCATGACGGACGCCAATCAGACCCAGAGACTGCGGGGCAGGATGAGGTGAGAGGGAGCTAAGAGGAAAGAGGGAAGCTCTAAAGGGAAAATGTGAGGAGGGAAGGAAGAGAAATGCATGTTCGGGGGGGGGGGGGGGGGCGTACAAGGCCGTTGGCAGGCTCCGGACAAAATATAGTGAGACAGCATCAGGTGTATTCTGTGAAATGAGTTGGTTCAGCGCCAGAATGAGCTGGAAGGTATACGGGTGGAGTCGGTAGCCTCAGTGTCAGAGAGCAGGCACAGAGGGGATATCTGAAGTTGGAGTTGGCTATCATCCATGCAAAATAGATGTTGTTGGTGCATGTAGTTGTGAGTTGGCAAAATTACCCCAGCGTCTGTAGCAAGTGGACCATGTCTCATGTATATTAATGAGCTGGCTGTAATATATTCCTTGTAGGCTGTGCAAACAGGCAGCAGCACACTCTAACAGGTAGCCTAAGTGGTTCTGGTTTTCATCCGTGTTCATTTTTAACGCCATTCATCCTTGCTCCACATGCACACCACACACATGATGTTGTATCGAGACATTTGGTCAGTGTGATAACCTAAACATGTAATTAATGAGTTTATTTACAGTGATTTTTGTAAATGAAGCACCGCGCAGACCGTGCGGCAATTAAATGGAAATGATTGATGGACGCTTCCTTCTTTGTTTACAAATTATGTCCAACACCAGAGGAGCAAGTTGTTTTTATTTTATTTTATCTTTTGCAGTGCTACCTGCTGTTCACTGTCTGTAACTACAAGCTGCTCTCAATATGAGGCTGTCTGTCATGTAAAAAGAAAAAAAAAAAGCTTTTGTGTTTTGATGGCAGCAAGATGACACGAGGAGACAGTTAGAACGTCTGTCCTGTGTGATTATCAGACAAACTACAGAGCTCACAGGCGATGCAGAGAGCAGCAGTTGTTTGACTTCAAAGATCCTGACAATTCTGTGTGTCTGATCATTTGCCTGTCGATTTGATGAACAGACAAGCCCTTGCTGTCACCATAGAGGTGCTTTGATTCATTTTCAAGTGGGAAGGCTCACTGTTGCATCAAAAACAACCTTATGATATCTATTGCCTCCTCATTTCTCCCGAAACAATTTGTTAATTAATTTACTAATATCACGTGTTTTCTGTCATTTACATCCATTGCCGTACAGGTATTTCGGCAACATCACACTTGGTGGTCGAGACTATTCCTTCAACGGTGACGGTTACCTGTCCAACCCCTTCCTCGATGTCATTTCCTGGACACCTGGACGTGGATGGGAAGATGTAAGGACATGACATGAGTTCTTTAAGTCTAATCATGTGCTCTGAGTGTCATTTGAGAAGAGAAAGGAGCATGCTTTCTGTTGAATCACGCGATACACTCGAGCGATTGCTATTTTGTTGTCTCCACAAGCTGTTTGAATCTTGGGATTCATGAGAAACTGTAATTTTGTCCTCTGTGAACAACCGCAAAGACAACAGGGCCTAGCAATTGAGCCCAGAGCAGGTTTTTTGCTGATTGTTTCGCGAGTCTTAAACTCTCCATGTGAACTGGAGGAGCAGATCTGTGCTGCGTTGGCATCTGAAATAGGGACATAGACCTGACAGTGAGAACAGTCAGGTCACATGGGTTCATGTTCATGTAAAGTTGGCTGCTGACTATTTGACCGTGCTTTGTGTGCTCCTGCTGTGCCTGTTCAGTTTCTGCTGTCTCTCTCTAACTCTGATATTTCCTCTCACACAACACCAAAAATGCACACACACACGTGCACAAAGCGCAGAAACAATTGACAGAAGTCTAATGGTCCCAATTTTGATAACTGATCAATCATTTAAGTCACTTATTCAGCAAAAATGACAAACATTCTGTCTCGCTGATAAAATGTGAGGATTTGCAAATTGAATATCGTGGGACTGTTGGTTTGACAGAACAAGCATCACCAAGGCCTCTGGGAAATTGTAATGGATCAGTTAATCAATAAAACAAATTTTTACGTTAAGGTGAAGCGGAATTTAGTATGAAAAGACAGGAAGATACCCACTTGATTTAACAGAGACTGTTTGAGCTTCACGTAGCTTTAGTCACATTTTGTAATGCATATCTATGTAGAAAGAGGGCTGTGGGTTCCGTCCCTCATCTGTTGTATCGTTGGTGGAGACGCTTCACGACCTCTATGGAGAGTAAGAAGTCTTTCGTCTTTAAATGTGCTGTACATACGGATACGAGATGCTATTTAGACAGACTTAAAAAATGTGAACCTGTAAGTTGCAGCCCTGCGGTTATACACCTCTACTCATAGATTTCATTCTTGGTCATTTTACTGAAAGTAATGCTCTGATGTTGCTCTGATCAATTGTTGCTGTTTTGCTCTTCTTCACTGCCTGCGTTTTCCGTTTCTTTTTACCGTAAAATGAAATGCAGATGTAAATAGTGCTGAAGATGTCTAGCTGTCTGTCGTTACCATCTGGTTGTAGACCCACCATTGTTTTGTGTGTTTGAGTGTCTTGTCAACATAACTGTGTGCGTGTCTAAAGCACCAGTACCCCTGGTGTGTCATGCATATTCTATTACGCTGAGGTTTGTTGAGAAATCCTTCATTCGAAGCCTTGTCACCTGTTGGAGATGTTTTCCCTTTAATACGCCGGGATTTTACCCTTATCAGTGTCAGAAGAGAGAGCGATGCTCATTTTCTCAACCACACACCAGCGCCTCGACACCACACTGCACATGCACATGCATAATCGCACGCAGTACTCTCAGAACATACACTCTGCAACAGCACATGATCACAAACACTGCACTAATACAAATACTGATGCACCCACACACACGCAAGCATAAATACACACATTAGTGGTTCTCAGCCTCCCGCTGGGTTTAACAGCCCACCAGAGTCCAGTCTCAGCGTGTCGTAACATGCTGACTCCTGCCATATATCTCAAATCCCTTTCAATTTGAAGCTCCTGCGCTGGTCCTTGGACTCTGTGCAAACCCAGGGTACGAAACCCGCCCACACACACACACACACGCTTAGAACTCGCATGCAGACGTCCACATGTGTGTGCGTGTACAAATGAGGGCACATACCGTATGCTTACACACATATGCTTACACACATATGCTTACACCCTTCTTGCATAAACCCAATTGCACTATTGCACACACGCACACAATGAGGATAAGACGCCCGTATCTGCCTATTATGCACATCCACGCTGTTGGCTCTCCCTGAATATTTAATGTTCTCTTTACAATGACTGCACCATTACCTAGCCTGGGAGGACCCAGCTTAGCTTACTGAAACACTGCAGACTAGTACTGAAGATTGTCCAGCATTAGCGTGGCTTGTTTCAGCTGCGGATACAGCACACGGAGCTAAATGTTCAAGGATATTACTGTAATTTAATGAACATGCATTAGCGCCACTCATGGCTGCTAAAGGATAGGGTTGTCGTTAAACGTGGTCCCTGGCACCTCAAACATTTGCTCAAAACCAGAATACTTTCTCTGCCTTCAATCCCGTCCATTTGAGAAGTCTGAAGTGGTATTTTTTGGCTGTTCTCCTGACGTTTGCGTGTGCATTTTTCTGGGTATTTGTCTGACAGAGAGCAGTGTGTTCTCCTGTAGGCTCGATCTCTTTTCTGCCTGTGTTCCCTGAGTGTGTTTTGATTGAACGTCTGATGCAGAGCTGCGGCCAAAGTGCAGTCGAAATACTGTCATTGTTGCCACCTCCTCCTCTCCCTGCTATTACACTGGCTTTACACTGAAAGGCAGGCTGATTGGAGCTGCCAAACTTTGCGTTACTTCACTGGCCTGCTAAAGTATTTTACATGTAGATGTATGTTTGTATGTGTGTGTCTGCGCATCCATATGGATTTCTGTATTATGTGCATGAGTGTACAGTGTGTGTGCACACTTTCTTTTGTGTATGTTGCCTCAGTCACAGTTGACGAGACTTTTATCGGGTGATCATGACGTGTGTCAAGTGATGTTACAAGAGGAAGGTTCACAACACAAAAAAACAAAAAAAGGTGTGGTGTGGTTCTGCCTTGCGTTGCGCTAAAAAGTCTGAAAATGCAAAGTTTTAGCATCCAACACTTCCAGAGAGCATATAAACAATGCAAAAAGAAGGGGGAAACAATGATACAGCCAAAGGGATGCTTGACTGACATTTTTGGGTCAACAGTGGACACAGAACGATGTGGTCTCACAACATTATCCCCGGACAGAGTTTAAGAATCATGTTGAAATGGCATCTGTAGACATGAGTCTACTCTCTGCACAAGTGCTATTTCAGTGTGTAAAAATGCTTTTTGACCAGAACGTGTCACATACAAATTTGGCTCCAGCCTATTAAAAAGCCTGCAGGTTAGAAAAGTGTATTTCTGCACAGCTACCTCAGTCAGTCCCATTGTTTGTGCAGGGACGAATCGGAGAGTTACTCGCTTTCATCCTTCCCAAAGCCATTATATGTAATTACATGGCAATGTCTAAATTTGACACTAAAGTAAATGACTAGTATAAATAAATCTTGATAACTACTGTAATCCCATCAATCAGTGTAGCCTTTGCACAAACGTTTCAGGTAATTGCTCCCAACCCACATAACAATGAATATTTAGAGACTGGTGTTCTAAAGAAAGAGCGAGTGGGCACACTACCTTGACCAATACCTGTACAATATAATTCAAACCAGTACCATAGTCCTGCATTAAATGCAACCTTTATGACGTTTATTATATTCAGTGTTTATTGAGACTGTCAGAGAGATGTTCATCCATCTCTATCGTCATTTTGGTGATTCAGTATGCAAGGGAGGACAAAATGAAGTCTAATACACTGTTTATTGGGCATTTGTATGAGACCGTATAATGTTGTAGGTGTTAATGTGGTGTGTGTTACCCTCTCTGTGTCTAACTCAATGTATAAGGTTATGCATTTGAATCAATTTATAATTGAAACATTATATTACTTCATTTACTCAAATGCAAATGTTATGGGTTATATTTTATGGAGTTACTCAGCCAACCGACAGCATGAGGAGGCGTTCACTGACCGTCAACAGCTCGCTGAGCTCTGGTAGCTATACACAGCACTGCATGAGTCCCATCCTCGAGTAAAGCTGCAGGGTTCACACAGCCTCCAACTTTGAACAAAACCCGATGATTTGAGAATTGTGGCTTCGAAGATATCGCAGGTGACACAACTTGGAATTACCAATGTTGGGTAACCATATCACTGTAAACAACTTAGTAAGTGATGTTACTGCCCAAAACAGAATAGAAGGTAACTTCTTAACAGGTTACTTTCAGATTTTAGACACTTTATCCCTTCCCTCTCACACAGAAACAGCTTCATTGGATTATTCGTCAAAGACTGCAGAACAGCAAGTCCACCCTGTTTCCAAATATGTGAAGTGAATTGATTTCTGTCATATATTTGAAAAAGAAAAATGTTGTTTTAATAACTTGAAATGTCAGTCTACATGAGAAGATCTTGGGCATATTCATTTGATTGGATTAGATTTTGTATTTGAGTGTCATAAAAAACATAAAAAACATACACAACAGATCTATCCAACAAACATTAACAACTACAAATAAGAAGTAAATTAGATTAAATTGAAATGTTGAAGAATGACAGGATGAAAACACCAATAGTTAATAAAACGTATTTCCATAGTGGTCCTTACTGTAACACAAAGGTGGACTGTATTCACTGAATGTGATAGAAATGCATGTGTTTGTGCGCTCCACCTCTCTGTAATGTTTTACTTTTCTCCGTTCCCCCAGGTAGGCTGGTGGGAGAACGGCGTGCTGAGGCTTCGATACCCAGCCTGGTCCCGCTATGGGCCATTCCTGAAACCACCTGACGATGCCCAGCACCTGCGCGTTGTCACGCTGGAGGAAAGGCCATTTGTCATTGTGGAGCTTGCAGATGCCGCATCCGGGACCTGCATCCGGGACTCAGTGCCCTGCAGACGACCACTTAATGCCAGGTTTGAATATTTTGGGATTTAAGACAAAGATGTGTTTTATGTAGGATTTGATGATATTGACTTATTCCACGATTTAACTGAAAACTATCATTTTCACAAGCGGTAATGTAATGAAACGAAAGAAAATTCAGAGAAATCAAAGAGAAAAAAGAATAGTAGCCTCTCTACTGTATTTAACAGTGTTGTGAATGTAGTTCCTAAGCTCTCATGATGCCATCCAATTGAGGTGACATCAATCACCTATCAAAACTGTGGTCTCTTCACTCCCTGGCCATAATCAATAACGGACTGCTCTCCAGAGGATCAGGAGTCTGGAAGTCAGGAGTCTGGAATCAGATATAACCGCAGTGGAGCTTTATGTTTCATCAGCTTCTGAGGGGATGACAGCACCGATCCTACACTGGTCGATCAAACCTGTCACCAAATGCCGGGCCACAAAATACCTCCTCTGTCCTTTCACACTATTTCACATCAGCCAGGATGCAGTTTAGTCGGCTTTTTGTTTGACACTTTTACGTAGATGTTCTACTTATTTTTGTTCTCTTTGTGACTCCTTCACAGTGCCATCCATGAAGGTGTGGCTCCCATGAAGCAGTGCTGCAAGGGCTTCTGCATTGACATCCTCAAGAGATTGGCCAAGATTGTCGGCTTCACCTATGACCTTTACTTAGTGACCAATGGGAAACATGGGAAGAAAATTGAAGGGGTTTGGAACGGCATGATTGGAGAGGCAAGTCTTTGCTAGTGTGCGTGTATGTGTACGTGTATGTGTGTGTGTGTGTCTGTGCCGGTGTGTGCCGGTGGTTATGCTTGTCTGCCTTTTTGAGCAATGTGTTCTCAATGTTGATCCCTTGTCACTTGCGTATGTCTGTGCAATTTCTTTGTGTGTGAGTTTATATTTGTGCCTCTGCATATGTTGTGTTGCATTTTTAGTGTTGCAACAAGCCACATAGCATTCCTCTGCCTATTCTCATGTGTCCTGGATGACCAGTCAAACACGATGTCACATCAAGCGCTGCGAGAGTTATGGCCACTTAACCACTGCCAGCAATCAGACAGCTGCCATTTATTACATGCACACACACACAAACACACACACACACACACACAGACAAATGTGTAGACACAAACACTGTAATAGAGGGGGGAACAAATGCACAGCTACACAAATTGGACTGAGAAGCATGGTGGCTAACATATGCCGAACACGCACTCTCCTGCAAACACTTCCCCAGAAGATCTGCAGAGACACATAGAAGCACAAAGACTCACACGTTGTCAGACACCCACTGGCTAGTTGTGATTAGTCCTTGACAGAAAAAAAACAAACAGGCACACACAAACAAACAAGCGCGCACACATGGTCATACACGTACTGAGATCGATACGGGGGGGCTGATGTTTCATTGAAGCGGCCCGCTGTTTCTATCTTTGTCCCAGAGGGAACTTGCCAAACGTCAGTTGTCACGGGCTCCAAAACAGTTCCACTGCGCTCTCCTGCTCGATCATCAATAACGTGAGCCAGAGCTGTCTGTCGAATCTATTTTCACATGCAAAAGGCCACTTGAGTTTTGTTTTCTAAAACTCAGGTCTGTCTTTTGATCACATGTTCCAAAGCCTGCCAGTCTTTGATCAGGTAATCCAGAGACTTGGCAAAGTTGAGACAGGGAGGTGCTTGGCTTTCTGCTTCGCTTCATTTTTCTGCTGATTTGCTCTGAAGAGCGGATGTGCCATGTCTAATGTCGATTAACATTTCACTTGTACAATCAGCAGACACAGCGGTTTTCAGGTTTTTCTAGATGGTGGCAGGGAGGAGAAGGGCCCGAGCTCATTTTCTATGCTAAAGAGATGCACAAGAGACAAGTGTTCAGTATTTGTACCAGATTGAATTCTTGGCCTTTCTCATGCAGACACATTTGAGGATGTACAAAGGGTCAGGGTGCAGAAATGTCACCATCTCACCTGGAAATAAACCTTAGTGGACTGTGAAAGATTGTCTTTGTCTTTCTGTCCCCGCCACAGGAATTACCCATAATTAGATTTCTCTCTGGTCCCGTTTAGGTGGTATACAAGCGGGCCGACATGGCCATTGGCTCGCTGACTATCAATGAGGAGAGGTCAGAGGTCGTGGATTTCTCTGTCCCCTTTGTGGAGACGGGGATAAGTGTCATGGTCTCCCGAAGCAACGGAACTGTATCACCCTCCGCTTTCTTAGGTAAGAGGCTGTGTTGTATGTGTGGCGCCTATAGCTGATGTACAGAATCAAATCGAATCGTAAAGTGTTGAGTTTGCACAAAGAGCCTCGGCCTTTGGCTGCTGGGCCTTACATCTAGATTAGCCGTTACTTTTTCTTAGCTGCTTGTGTCTTCCCAACTTGTAGTTTCACTCCGTCAGCAGACTCAAGGCTCCAGTGGGAGAGCAGTTATTGGCATATAGACTGCATTGAGGTGATTGTTAAAAGAAAAACAGTGTTTATGGACTTCTGGAGAATTTGTTTTCTCCAATGGTTTCTATTTTCTCTACATACAACAAGGCTCATCTCTGTGTCTATAGCACACAATGTGCCAGGTTTATGGAACTTTATTGTCCCTTCTATTGATAGTAATCATGATAATTTAATAATGCAGCTCAAAACCGCCCTTATGTTATGTGTTGATTTGAATCTTCTCTTGTTTCCGTACAAAGAGCCCTACAGTCCAGCGGTGTGGGTGATGATGTTCGTCATGTGCCTGACCGTAGTGGCTGTGACCGTCTTCATCTTTGAGTTCTTCAGCCCTGTGGGCTACAACCGCAGTCTCCAGAATGGCAAGAGTGAGTGATGGATCTCACCCAGTCTGATGGATGGGTCTTCATTGCTTTTGCCGCATGGATCAAATGGACAAACATTGAGCACATTCCTGGAATGTGGTTAAAAGAGATCAAAGTCAAAATTATAATTATAGCGTGATAATTAACTTTTTTTTTGGTCAGTTGTCACATTCAGAATGAACCGAGTGACATTTTGACTCTGCTGCCCTGAATCCTTAACTGCGAGTGTGGGGAAGAGGAAATTATACCTACAGTATGTTGAACTGCATCCAAGTATTCTCGATATTGAAACAGCCATTTATTATTCAAGAGCATAGTTTGTACCCCTGTGATATTCAGTATGCCTGATGCCTCGGTCCAAGACCCAACCCGACTTGTCTATTTTACTGCATCATTGCTGTGCTCTCCATAATTTTACCTCTCTGTCATCCTCCCATATATCCCTCTCTTTCACCCTCCTCTCTCTCCTTCCTTCCTCCTTTACTCCTGTCGTATAAAGGAAGTGTTTGAGCCCTTTGAATGGGGATTTGCACCGTGTGGTTTAATCATTTGTAAGATCACGTAGCAGCTGAATTGAAAGCTGCCATCCTCGAAGCATATAGTCACCGCCTTTGAGCTTCGCTGTCAAAAAGCCCGCTCGGTATTTTAATACACAGTAAACCTATTTTACAGATCATTAGGGGAAGTTTAATTCAAATCAGCTGCTTCATCTGCAGTCTGATGCTACTGAATACTCTATTGTGCGGCTGGATTGCTGTTGTAGAAAAAAGTTATTGTATCAACCACTCATTACACTCTCTTTCTTCTCCCTCTCTCTTTTTAACTCGTCATCATTTTGGACAGAGGCTGGAGGGTCTACTTTCACCATAGGAAAGTCTGTATGGCTTTTGTGGGCTATTGTCTTCAACAACTCCGTGCCAGTGGAGAACCCCAGAGGAACCACCAGCAAAATCATGGTGCTGATCTGGGCTTTCTTTGCTGTCATCTTTCTGGCCTCCTACACTGCTAACCTGGCTGCCTTCATGATCCAGGAGGAGTACATTGACACAGTGTCTGGCCTCTCGGACAAGAAGGTACCTCATTGCTTGAATACTGATTAAGTAGGGAGAGCAGAAGGAGTATTAAAGTCTTAGATTGAGCCAAATCCTGTGCATTTGAATGTTAAATTGATTAAAGCACAGGAATTTAGAAATGAATAAAATCTCATTTTCTGTAACTCAATTACCGCAGTTCTCGAATACTTTAAAGACAGTTGTAAATGCTACTTTAAGTCCAAACACTGCTCTCTTTTCAAAGATATGACTGTGCACAGAGTGTTGTAAGTTAGTCTGGAAAGTGGACAGAAATAGGTCAGACAGATTGGTGCACAGCCTGGTGTGTCTCATGCCCCTTCCGTCTCCCTCCCTTGCCTCCCTTTGCTCCGCTAGTTTCAGCATCCCGAGGAGCAGTACCCACCTCTGAAGTTTGGCACGGTGCCCAATGGGAGCACAGAAAAAAACATCCGCTCCAACTACCCAGACATGCACCAGTACATGGGCAAATACAACCAGAGAGGGGTGGAGGACGCCATACTGAACCTCAAGACCGGGTCTGTCTGCTACCACTTAAGCATTTTCATTCCCTCACATTTACATGTATCCTGCCAGATCTTTGTCTTTCTCCACATGCTTTGACAAATTATAGTTTATTAAGGAAGTTGTTAAAATTGTTCACGCTTTCCTCAGGCAACATTAACTTATATTGTTGTTTGATTGAGACATAAAATGTACAGTGTATGCCATTACTGATCCATTTCAAAATACCTAATTTACATAACAGATTTACCTTACTATAAAGGTTACAAGATACTCTTTAAATAATTGTTTCCAAAACAAAAATCTTCTCCTCATCTCAACAAACTCAACAAATTTTTTAAATAATTTTTCCGCTGTACAAGGTGATGAAAGGTGGTAATGCATATACGTAGATGAAATTTGTTTAATACGTTCTCATAAGGTTTGACATGATTAGTTTAATAACAATTATTTAAAAATGGCATTGGCTGCTGAAATGGGATGAATCCCTGCTGCTATTCAGATGCAGGTGCGTGCAAATGCAGCGCTACTAAATGGTCCAAAGAAGATGGTTTGCTGTTGTCTTAAACCCATACTGACTACTCACCATCAACATAGGATTTCTTGACTACTGTATGTTTGCTGAAACAGCAGCTGACCATACAATCCCACCACAAGGTCCATTCTACAAACCCGACAGTATTTGCTGTATTTCCATCAACCCATGAGAAATCACCCAACATGGTTATTACATGACTTTGTTTCTGGCGGAGTCATACCTGCTGCCATTCTTTTCCATGATTTCTTTGTTCTCACTCTCTCACTAGCAGGCCATAACACACAGTGACATTTTTTTCAACTCTGACGAACATTTCACATCTTTTGTCACACTCCCTGCTTTCCCCGCACAGATTCTCTCACCTTTACTTTCTCTCCACCTTTACCCACACACGCACACAAAACACATACAGTGCAAGCAGCATTTCCCTCTTCAGTTCCTAGGAGAATCTCTATCACCCGTCATGTGTTGAATAATCCCAGTTTACTTTACCCTAAGCCTCTGTCATCATTTCTCCCTCTCCGTTGCCTTGACACCGCAATTATAACTCTGTGTTAACATGCACAGAAATGAGAAACTCTCTTCCTTCGTGCTTATCTTTCCCTTCCTCTCACGCCTCATCTGCCCTCTTATCTTACCATTGCTCTCTTTTCTCTTACTCTTTTTCGGTCCATTCTTTCCCCTCCCAGTGTGCTTTCTCCGTGTGTCTGTATTTAAACTTTATAAGACTCATCACTCACTGGCTCTTTCCCATGTCTTTTCCCCCAGAAGTGTGTAAATCTTTCCCCCCTCTCTGTCTCCCTGTCACTGCGATCTTCGCACCGTATAAATCCCCATCTTCCTCCCCTCCGCCTCCCCAGCCACCACCTTCCCGCTCCCTCTTACTCACACATCTTTCCCTGATCTCTGTCTTATTTTATTCTCCTTGTGTTTTCACTCTGTTCACCAAGCCTGCTTTACTATTCCACCCATCTTCCCTTTTTCTTGTTATGATTTAACTTTTCATGGCCTCTCTATCATTCTGTGTGCCTGTCTGCAGTATATTTTTGCACCCTAACTCTCTTCCCAGGTACATCGCAGAGATCCACCTTTATACCTCCTCCCCTGCCTGTCTCGTCATCTCGCTCCCTCTCTCCCATTAAATGATGAATGAATTCTCCCTTGGTCCCTTTACAGGAAACTGGATGCTTTTATTTATGATGCTGCAGTATTGAACTATATGGCCAGGAAGGACGAAGGTTGTAAGGTGAGTACTAACCCATTGCAGACACTTTTACTAGAGTCATGTATATTTGTTTATTGGTCAGTTTTTTTTATTTCTTTTTTAATATCTCCACATTGTCCTTTTTCTAAGGTGATGACCATAGGCTCGGGGAAGGTTTTTGCCACCACAGGCTACGGTATCGCCCTGCACAAAAACTCACGCTGGAAACGTCCTCTTGACCTGGCCCTTCTGCAGCTGGTGGGAGATGGTGAGAACTATGGGGAGGGGAGGGAAGAGAGGAAAATAATTAGAACAATGGAGGGGCAAAGGGAAGGTTACGGGTAAAATGAGAAACGAGCGACAGAGTAGCACAAGGGTGGGGGGTGGATGGAGGACACAGGGGGTAGATGAATGAGAGGATGTTGTGAAGTGGATGGGGGGGAGTACAAGGTGTAGAGAGAGCGATGGCTGTAAGGTGCTTCAGTTGTGAGGGAATAATGGAGTGTATGAGGGCGCTGATGGTGGTTGTTAAGAGGTTTGTAGGTATCTTTATTGGCGACTAGAAAGGAGAGGAAATAAAAGTGGAGGTGGGAGCAAGAGGAATATTATTTGTTGGTTGCAGACATTGCAGACATCACTTGATTCCCCCGTTTTCCCTCCTCTCAATCTATCAGACTTTCACTCTCTTTCCCTTCTTCCTGCCTGGGCTTATAAATGGAAAAAAAACAACTGGGATTTACATGTGTGAGTCAATGTTGCAAAAAGAGATGATCACAACGTGTGTGGTGACAGATTCACACTCATTACAGATTAGCTGACTCAGGACGTGAAAAAAAAACATAACCCAAGAGAAACACCTGAAAATACCCTGAACATGAAACGAGTGCACTGAAGCAAAAATATATATATAAAAGAGATCAGATAATTGATTATTAAAAAATATGGGAGCATGATTAATATGCTGTTTGTCTGCTGTATACACTTGTGTCTAGGATAAAACTAATGCGAGGACGGTTGCTTGTTTTTGACAGACAGAATCTGTTTTTAGCAATAGTTGTCAGTACACTAATTCTTGATTGTCATTTTACACAGTCCGCCACACGCATTTAGTGTCTCAATCGGCTGCTGCTTGTTTGGCTTTTCCTTGTGTTTTAAATCAGCTTTGCTTATGGCGTGGCGGACAAAGCCCTTTAGCTGTTTCTGGCACACGGACACTTCAGTATGCTTACACACTGACAATGCCAATTTGGTGCCAAGATCTATTAAATAAGAACGGCGTCTGGAGCTGAATAGTTGGACCTGGACAAGGGTGTGTGTGTGTGTGTGTGTGTGTGTGTGTGTGTGTGTGCAAGAAAACAGAGAGCCCAGACAGCCTTGACATGCTATGTCTGTTGTTTCTTTTAATTCGTGGCACATTCCCTTGTCCTTGCTTCTGTTCTGTGTAGCAAAAGCCCTTAACATCAGCTGTGTGTGCTGGATGGATAGCTACAGGCTGGCGTTGGATGCCGAGGGTTCAAGTTGTAGGCAGGCATTATTGCCGTGGATTACTAAGGAAGAGGATTCGTTTGCTTTGATGTAGAGGGAGGGGGGCTCACATTCAGCGTGCCCTCAAAGGCTGCATCTCAACAATCGCCCTGCGGCTCAAGGACTCGGCATCACACCTTCAGCCGAGCTAAATCATGTCACAGTGTTGCATCATTATGTACCATGCCATGTTGAATCATATCATTTTACAACAGCATTAGAGGGGCACGAGAGAAGAGTCCGCCACTGCTTTGTCAACGCTGTGAGTGTATTGTGTGAGTGTAGTGCCTCTGGTGATTCATACCACGGCTTTAGAGAAGGACCATTGATCGCACTACAGCTTGTATCGTGATAAAGGCAAAACTGCTGAGTGGCAAGGTTTGCCTTTTCCTTCTTATCAGATCCACTTCTATTTTTTTGCATGGTATCAGGATTTTGAGTCCTAGAATATATTATTCAGTGAGTAGATATTTCGAAATATTGAGAATATGGGTTTGCAGTTCTTGGCTGGAAGGGTGTTGTTGCTTTTCAGAAATCTTGCAATGAATGGCGAGAGGTTTGTCATGTTATGATAAAAGCACGGGATTATACGGGTCATGGTTTACTGCTCAACAACTGTTGAGCTCAGCATCTCTGGACATGTCTGGCATCATGCCATATCTGGCAAAATGCAAGCATGCATGCAGGCACTTTCACATCAGCATACACACACAGACACACACATACAGTTTCCTTTGTTAAATAATGTATTTGTGGTAGATGCCAGCTCTGTGCTTGCAGTGAGCCAGCTCTACCTGACCTGACCTGCCAGAAACAACAGAGGTGGAGTGTGGATTTGACACACCTGTCAGATTTGGCAGGACTGAGCTGGCTGCGACTGAGAGGTAGAGACAACTGCCATCACAAAGGCCTAAGGGAGGGAAGAAACCGGCAGGGTGAGAAAGAGTCAGATTGTGAAAGAGGGAGACGAAGAAGCACAAGATGAATCACTGGAAGTCAAATGGCAGGAAAGCCAGGAGATGAGACTTAGAGCTTAGAGAAAGGATTCGACTGGGTCTTGTGGAGTGGAGGACAGACATGAGAGTACCTGTTTGTCTGTTCCCTTCACTAAGACACTTGCTGTTTTCACATCAGACTCCTGTTTGGACACACAGCTGCTACTGAAGGTCAATGACACCGCTAAATCCTCTTCAATGGGGCTATGCTCCGGACTTAAAAACAGACCTTTGTGTCTTGGAGTGTGTGTTTGTGTGAATGAATGTGAGACAGGGAGTTGTTACCTGAGTCTGCCAGTGGGCTGCAGTAGCACTGTGTCCATCTGTTGCTGTAGCTGGAGGCCACGGCTGATTGGCTAATGATGTTCTACAGGAGACACATTAGCCAGATCATACAGATGACTAGGTCGGCTTCATCTACGCTACGCAAGCACGGCTAATGATGGCACAAATGAAAAGTTAAAGCTTGAGTTTTCGCAGAGCAGTGTAGTGTTGCGAGTGGACGCTTGACTTGTCAGCTTTTTAACCCTGCTTTAGCAGTTTTATTTAAAAATAGCTCAGACACTTTAATATGCAATCAAATGCAACCTGCAGACCTGGTAATTGCAGTGCTGCTCATCTTCTATTGGTGTTCGTGAAACATTCTGTCATTATGAGTTATTTTGGAGAATACGGCTCTTTAATTCCATCATGAATCATACCCTGCATCTTCTGGCATTACTATGGTTACACCAGCAGCCCGCGCAGCCAATCACAGGTTTAACAGGGCAGCTCGGATTCGGTAGGCCAGTGAGATCATACAAGAAAAGGCAGAGTGGTGGGTAAAGTGGTCTTGGCTGGTTCCTGGTAGTTTAACAGAGTGGAATCTTGAATACCCCAGAGCTTAGCACCTTGATGGAGATTCTGACCATCCCTCCAGCACAATTAAATGATTATGATCTTCTCCCTCTGCCTCTGTCTCTGTCCCTTCTCATCGTCTCTCTCTCTCTCTCTCTCGTCAAATTTTTGCCACTTTCTCTCCACTCATCCTCTCCAAACTGAGGAGTGTTCCCGCTGTTTGTCATAATGACACAATCTCAGCCTCTCGTCCTCCATCTCTGCTTCCCTTGTTCCAGCTCCCTCTAACTCTCTCTGTGTCTCTGTCTGTCTCATTTCCCCTGATGCGTTCGTGGACAGAGAGAGAATGCTGCGCCCTCTCTCTTTTTGTGAGACATTCTTCCCAACTCTCTCATTACCTCTCTCCCTCTCTTCCATGCTTGGTCAACCTATCCAACCATCTCACTGTGGCTCCTGGTCTCCCTTTCTCCTCTCCTCATTTACTCTGGGATACAACGTTGAGATTAGGTTGTCTGTGCCATTTTACTTCTCAGTGCTACTTTATTGTTTTGGACTCTCTCTCTCTGTCTCAGGCTCCTTCCTCTTTGTTACTTTGGACACAGTGCTGCTTTTTGTGGACTGACCTCTGACATTGAGAAGTCACATTGGATAATGGGAAAGCAGCAAGCAATACCGTACACCTGTACTTTAGTGCTTATTATTAGCCTTTCTGTCTCCCTGTGTGGCTCCTGTCACTATCTATTGCCCCTGTCCCTATCCGTCTTTCTGTCTGTCTCTACCTTGAAATAGCCCCTAGACCCCCCCAGCCATAATTATTCTTGTATCTAACATGATCCCCTCTCTCTTCTCTTATCCCCTACGTGTCTTGTCTTGTACTGTCTTACTTTACTTTATATTTTGATTGTGCATTTCGATCCTCTGCTACTCTCTCCACATTGTCTCTCTTCTTTTACCCTCTACTTTTAAACTCATCCATTTCCCTTTTCCTGCTTCTCTTCCTTATACCCCGCCCCCCCCCCCCCCCCCTTTCCAGATGAGATTGAGATGCTGGAGCGCCTCTGGCTATCGGGTATCTGCCATAATGACAAAATTGAGGTGATGAGCAGTAAACTGGATATAGACAACATGGCTGGGGTCTTCTACATGCTGCTGGTGGCTATGGGCCTCAGCTTGCTGGTGTTTGCCTGGGAACATTTGGTCTATTGGAAGCTTCGCCACTGCATGGCCACCAGTTCTGGCAAATTGGACTTTCTCTTGGCAATCAGCAGGGTAAGTGTTTTTGTCTTTGTCTTTGTCTTTGTGTGTGTGTGTGTGTGTGTTTTTACTTTTTTTTTGTTGAGATTTGCAGACATTCTGTTCAGTGTTTTAGTAAAGTTGTATATCCAAATATCCGCTGCTAATGTTTAACTTTTAACCGATCCAATCCCTTTTTTTTGCGTTGACAACCGGGTGTTTCTACAATATAGTGCTCTAAAACTATCCTACTCTGTACCAGGACAACATGGTTGGACTGGAAATGTGCAAACACTGTGTGAGAACATGTGTGTTCATGCCTGTGTGTGCCCTTATCTGTTACTGAGTGTGAGTGTTAGAAAGTGTGAGGTCCAGGATCAATTCAATTCCACTCAGTCAATTCGGGAGATTAATTGAAATTCAATTCCGCTCACACCCTGGATATCCTCTTCCTTTGACAGTGACCTTGACAGAAGCAGCCCACACCATGTGCATGTGATTATTGTGGCTTCACTGATAATAATTTGTCGTTTTTCACCACTATGGTTGTAATTTCTGCATTTATGTATGCAATTCCATTAACCAAACAATGCACAACTGTACTATGAATAGGATTGGATGTTTATCTGAAAAATAGCAATCTTTTCTTTCTTTTGAAAACTGAATCTACTTAGGTTTCTGTTTTAATATTTTCATCTCTCTCCTCTTTCTCTGTTGCTCTCTCTCATGTACATACAGTAATACAATGACATTTAATTAATTACATTTCTTATTTCAGGAAATACAGTTTATTTTATTTAACTTCGTTAATAAACTCGGACTCTCTCTTGTGCTCTCTTTTTCTCAGGGCATGTATAGCTGCTGTAGCTTTGAGGATGAAACAGCACCAGGTGGAACTAAATCTTTGCCCACTCATCATCACACGATGGTCACAGTTCCGTCCCAGCCACATGCTGTCTCAACATCTATGACCAATCCAGTCATTGCCATGGCGCAACAGCAGCAACCACCGCAACAGCAGCAACCGCAGCCCGTCTACAAAACACCTCTACCGGGCTCACCTCCCACCGTGGTGCATTCTGGGACAGCACTGGGTCCCTCCAACACCCCCATTGCTGGTGCACCCCTCCCTTGCTCCAGCTTCCTGCCCCGGCCAGACCGCAGACTGGCTGTGGTGGATCGCTGGAGGCTGCCCAAATCTGCTACAGCCACCAACCCAATGGCTGTAAGGGGGGCCATCACTGACATGGGACCCTTTGCTCAGAAAGTCCCACCAAACTGGGCTCCAACTGCTGGAGGGGGTGGGGGACTTGACAGCTATAAGAGATACTATGGTCCCATTGACCCTGAGGGACTGGGGCCCTGCATTGAGCAGCAGGCAGGGTCCCAGACCCCCAAGACTATGCCCAGGGGCCACCCCCAACCCCCTCCAGCCAGTGTGGCCTTCTATTCAGAGAAGGGCATGGACCACGGGGTGGGGAAGAGGGTGGTGGGAGGTGGCAGCGGAGGTCAGGGGAAAGGGGCCATTAAACCTCTGGGCACTCCGAGATTGACGCCTAAGAGTCAGGCCCCTCTGCCCCCTACACCCCCGCTGCCACACCCCTCTCCCCCTCTCCCATCATCCTTCTGGAGGAAGCGTAGGCCCAAGAAGCCCAAAGAGCCTGGAGGGCCACTGTATGAGAACATTCTGCCACTGGGGCAGAGGGGAGGAGCACGAGATGGAGTGAGAGAGGGAGGAGGGAGGAGGGCACGCCCCCTCTCTCCCCCGCTCTCACTTCCTGTGCCAGTACCCCTCAGCCCCTCTTACACCCCTCCTTCGCCCTCTGCATCTTTGCACTATACATCCTCCTCCTCTTCGTCGACCACCTCATCCACATCTTCGTCCTCATCTGCCTCATCTTCGCGCTCCACCTCTCCCACCTACTCTTACAGCTCCTCTAGGAGCACACGGGACAGAACTGGAGGAATAGATGGAGAGGATGATGATGACGATGAGGAGCTGACAGAAGAGTCAAGCCTCCTTCTTGGCAGAGGGAGGGAGAGGGAACGCTCAATCATTCGGCCTCGTTCCTTCAGCCATGGACGCCTGCCGCCACCCATACCCCCCAGGAAACCACGCACATCCTGGGGTGACAGAGAAAGGGAACGAGAGAGGGAGAGAGGGGGAAGCCAACTCTCTCAGCTCCAAGAGTGGTGGGCAAGCTGGAGTGAGAGAGAGAGGAGTGGAGAGGGTGGAGATGCTGAGAGGCAAAAAAGGGAAAAGAAGAGGAGAAAAGAGAAGGAGAAAGAGAAGAAGAAGAAGAAAAAGAACAAAAAGAGGAAAAAGAGGGAAGAAAGGGAAAGAGAGCGAGAGAGAGAAAGGAAGCGGCGAAAGGTAAAAAAGAAGAAGAAAAAGGAGCTTAAGACAAAGAAAAGGAAGAAATCAATTGGGGGAAGACGCTCTGAGCCAGAAGAGGGAGATGTAGAGCCAGAGAGGGAAGGGGAGGTAGAAGGAGAGAGGGAAGGAGGAATACAAGACTACTCCTTTTCTGCGCAGTATCGGAGCACATTTGGGGAGAAGGGACGGGATTCATGGGAAGGAGAGAGGGAGAGAGTAAGGAGAGAAGGAGATGAAGGCAATGATAGGGAACAGGAGGACAGCAGCAGAAGCAGGGAGCGGCGTCCCAAATCCTCACGCCCTCATTCGAGACATCGTATCCACAATAAGCGTTACCCTAACCTCAACAAACTTCCTGCATCTGTGAAATTTTGGGTGAATGGAAGAGGTGATGATTCTAATATTCCTCCAACCTCCCTTCACCCACTCCTTCCATCCTCCAAGCGGAGAAGAAGTGGTGGGATAGATGACAGTGGGAGAGTCGGAGAGCGGCGTCCTTTGTTAATGCATTATGAAAAAGAGAAAGCACCGACAAGAGAAGGGCTTTCCTTCCCAGAGTGGGACTCTGAGGATGACAATGATAATGATGATGAGGAAGAGGAAGAAAGGGAGAGAGGGCGGGAGCGGGTGGGGGATAGGGGAAGGAGAGCAGGTAGGCGGGCAGTGTCTGAGTCAGAGAGGGACAGGGCCAGGGCAGAGGACAGTTATTCAGATGAGGGCTCGTCAGGGGAGTTTGGTCGTTTTGAAAGATACTGGGAAGGAGGTCCAGGGGGAAGCAGCACGGGGATAGGGGGCATAGGGGGAGGAGGCTGGTTCTTTGGCACCTACCCATCGAGAGAGAAAGGGGGCAGTATCAACAGTCGGGATGATTCCTTAGTAGGAACTCGGGCTGAGGGATGGATTGGTGCTGATTTCTGGGGTTCAGGACCAGGAGTAGGTTGGGGCTCAGGGGGAGGGAGTGGAGGGCTCGGCTCACAGTGGCCGCCACCCCCCGCAGCCTTCCCCCCACCTCGGAGGTACTGGTCTATGGACAAGATCCCTGTGAAGGGAGAGAAAAAGTGGAAGAGTGGAGGAGGAAAGCGCAAGGGACGAGCTAGAAACAGAGGGGAAGAAGCAGGACGGGCTACCATATGTTCCTGCAGCCTTTACCCCCAACCCCATCCTTACCCACATCCCCACAGCCGCTCGCACACCTCCCACTCCAAGAGAGGAGCCACGGCACTTTCCCATAGCCAGGAAGAGCTGATCCCCCACTGCCACAGCTTCAGCGGTGGCTCTCGTCCCAAGCCTCTGCCCCCGAAACCAGATCCCAGTCAGGCCAAATCAGGCAGCCAATCTAACCTCAGCCTCAGCACACAGCCCACAGAGCATCCACCTCAGCCCTCACCGTCGCCACCCCAGCCGTCCATGTCTCCCACCTCCCTACCGATGCCCATCCCGCCTCCGCCCTCCTCATCCTCTGTCTCACCACAAGCAGGGGTAGGAATGGTAGGCCAGGGCCAGGCACAGGCTTCGGCCAGTGCCAAACTCCAGTATCAGAGACTGTGCTCGGTGCCACAGCCACGGAGGTTCTACTCCCCACACCTGCCACTCAAAGCCAAGAGCCTGTGCTCTCGTCGAGGGTCGGCCCACTTCTCCAGCCTGGAGAGCGAGGTATGACAGGGGGAGAGGAGAGAGGGAGACGTGGGAGCAAGCGCCACTGCTATTGAGAACCGTGGTGCCATGGCAGCTGGAGCCAGGAATGACACCAGAGATATTGCTGCCTTGGTGAACATAGGTAATCAATTAGCGACCATCACTGCGGGAACTAGTATGGACATTAGTTCTACTGCTAGCAGTACTCTGTGTGAGAGCAACTCCACCGCCACCCGCTCCATTGTAAGCGTTCTCGTGAGGGCGACAGTGAGACGCCACACCAGGGTGAGCTACATCCGTTTGGATGGTTCCCATGACGACGAGAGTCAAGGCGATACTGCATCACTGGGGGCGGCAGGTCCTGAACTTTTTCTCCGTTCCGAATTGAGCTTTGTGATGTCATCTTCGGTTCTCCTCCCCTCCCCGAGTCACAACTATGGATAAGAGTAGTCTCCAGCTTGTGAGTAATGATGTCATATTTGTACACACAAACACACACATGCACGAACACACCCACGTACACACACAGATATATGCTCAAAACGTCTCCCTCCCTCTGGCTTTGAGAACACACCTCGGTGGGATGTGGAGAGACCCACCCTCTCCCAAAAGATGCCAGTTTGTAGTCAATAGACTCTGGCTGCCTGTCCTCATTGGCTGTTGGCTTTTGAACTGGACTGGTGGACTGCTTCATGGTCTTGGAGAGACTGCCCCCTCTTCTTCCCTTTTGTAAATCAGTTGATATGAAAAGCAATGCAGTCAGCTCTCTCATGCACTCTGTCTGCCTGATCACCTTTCACTGGGCAGTGAGGACAGTGCTAATTATTAGCCCTTTGACCTCCTTTGACACCATCAGACCCATCTAGCTCTACCCCAGGACCATCTACGTGATGTCATGTTTTACTAGAAACCCTTTTAACCAATCAGATTGAACAGGAACCACCTCCTCCCTGTTGGAGCTCGTCATGTCACCTCTGTTCCAGCCAGAGGTCGAACACAGTTGAGTATCAAAGTATTTGAACAACAAACTGAACTTTAAAAAGAGAAATAACAATAACAAAAAAAGACATGTAGCAGATTTGTTTTTGTCTGTCTCTTCTTTTCTTTCTTACTCAGACTTTTCTCCCCATGCCCTCTTTTTTATTCTGTCAATATATTTCTCTCACTGTGTTAGTGTTTTAATAAAGAGGAGGCTGGATGTGGCTCGTGTTGGAAGTGGGAATGATCCAATAGCAGTGCCAAATTTCCACTCAACAGCTTTAAAGCTAGATCGGTTTCCAAGTAATTTGTTTTCACAGATAAAGAACCGTCTTTTCTTTCCACATGTGAACAACGCATAATTCACCATCATGTTAGTGGATCAAGGGGATGAATGGTGCAATATCTGTAATTGGCACTAGATGGCTGCATAATATTCAAGTATGCTTTGGAGAAAATTGTACAAGAGGCTTGTGGTAAGTTTAATAACTGTAGCTACATGATACAGAGCAAAGGGTGTGCAGCTATGAACTTTATTATTTTTATAAAAGTGGCCAGTCAGGATTTATTCAGAGGAATTATTGAAACCAAGTGCAGTGCATTGAAAACGCTCTCTTAGGATATTACTGTATTTCACTTCTATATTGTACCTTGGCAGAGTTTGTAGATGATGGATTATATGAAGCACAACATTCATTGTATTTTTCAGACATCTGTGCCACAGTTGTAACCGCACAATTTACAGGTAGTATAAGTTGCTGATGTGTGGAAAACGATTCACTTGATGTTAACTCATGTTGCTATTATGGACAATAAAATTCACTGTTACTAAGGTTCAAATAACAAAGTACCACAGATGAATGAGGTAATGATCTTGTGCTTTGACTATTTCCTTTCGGCAAATAAGACTGAACGATATACTGTGAATGTTTAAAGTTCCGATTTGAGGTGCATATACTGAATAGCTGAGACTTGACTGAATGCAGTCAGTAATATGTCCTGTAATCAAGATCATCAGATGACTGTTTGACTTTGAGCAATATTCCCACCTTTAATGTGACAGCGATGCAATGGCACATCTGTTTGCATCTGAGACATTGTAATTGTTTTTCCTCGAGATCATTTGTTTCAGCAAGAGTCAGATGTTCCACATCTTCACTGATTTTCCTTTTCGGGGGATTGGTTTAATCTAATTTGGTCGGATGTGATTGTAATAAATGAGTTAAAGTCCACAGCACCTGGCTCTGGCTGACCAATATGAATACAAAATGCTATGTGTTCAAGGGAGAGTAGTGAACTGTAGCATTGGACCTTCTGTGAGCTGTGCCAAAATCCATCTACTGTGTAAACTATGCCAATGTTGCCAACATTGCAATGCATACACTCCATTTTCAACATATCCACCTCATTTCTCACACTAAGACCAGCCACAGCCAAGCTCTTCTTCTATTGTAGTTGAATGTAGCTTTGACATGATGTAGCAAAAAAACACATACTTTTAAACTTTGTAGCTTTTTGGATGCTGTTGATAATGGCTAGAAGGAGGGGGGTTGGGGGTGGGGGTGTTGACCTGCTATGTGAGGGACTGTGCGTTGTGTTTGTGCATGTCGTCACAGATCGAAGGGTTAGTTGACCTTCTCAATTCCCCTTTTTCTCCTTTGCCTTTCAATGAGGGCAGACTGTACCTTTTATCTGCACATGGATTGCTTTTTTTCTAAGACTGCGTGGGGCAATATTTTTGAAAAACAACATCTAAAAACTTTGTTTTTAGAGAAATGCTTTTGCCGTTTCCCATCCTTTGGAAAGCCCCAGAGTCATTGCATGTTTAGTTGAATGAAATCAAAGAGATTCGTGGTGGGAGGGTTGTGTAGTTCAATTGTAGCAAATGCTTAGGACCCAGGGCAGCCACCTTTCAGTTCGGTAGTAAGCTCGCTCTACTCTGCAGCCCAACAGTGGAAACCACCGCAACAGTTTGACTGCTTCCTGTGTAGTTGAGCGCAGTCATTTTCAACCAATCAACAGGGCTTAAACCTGCTATGTCATTGAGCATTATTGATTTCTATTGAGGCGCTAATACTTAAGTCTGTGACTGCATGAACAGAAGTGACTCTTAAAAACCCTCTGGCTTATTTTTGTTTTATTTATTTTATTTTATGCTAAGAAAAAAGAATATATTAAAATATACTATGTTTTTGAGAATGTACCATGTTATACTGTGATTTAACTGAGATATTTTATTGTATTCAATTATCATTTGAATTATATCATTTATCTATCAAGAAATATATATGTACAAATAAATATATACATATATATACATACAGGTATATATATATATTAGTTAAGTTTGGTATATTTGGAGGAAGTGTTAGATTTAATAGTTTTAAATGTTTTAGCTTTGTAGCGATTCTAGACACTGAAATAATTTTTGAATTTCGATTCCTCCTATATGACTGTGAAGACATTAGTGCCTGTGACAAAAAAGACAAGTAAAAGTCTAAACTCTCTATTCATCTGTATCTACTATAGCTATCAGTCTGTCACTCCTCTCGTACTATCTAGCATTACTTTTTCACTCGCTGCTTTTACACATCAGTATGTTTCTCTCACACAGTCTGCTGTCTCTTTTGCTTTCTGTAGCTCGTTCTGGTTTTCATTAACAAGCATTCTCCACCTCTCCTCTTTTAAAGTTTTATTTGTTAATTAACCGGCCCATTGACCCTTTTGCTGTTTTCCTTTGATCACGTTCTTTTTGAATCAGCTCATTCCTCTGTCTGTCTCTCACTTAGCAAAAAAACAGAGACCAGTAGATACTGTGTTCTTGCTCCTTTTGACTGATTGTTGATGATGATGATCAATTAATTGATTGATGAAATACTTAATGAACAATGTTACTATTGCTTATGTGACTGAAGTGTGTATCTGACGACCATGCCACTGTAGCAAGTCTGGGCTGTACCACACCACCAGCGAGCAAATGAGGCCACAGTTGCTATGGTGTTGCCATGGCATTTTCATGGCGTTGCCATGGTGTCCTCCGCACCGCCACCACCTGGTGCCTGCTGGGTAATATAGCATAATGTCCTTCACTTTCTCCAAAGCACTGGTCAAAACCTGCTATGCTCCTCTCTGCTCAGTCCCGACCTTAACCAGTGTATGGGGAAACATTCAAAAGCTCACGTTGGAAGAGTGCGGAGGGGCAGCATGGTGGTGAAGTGTCTGCTGTCTATGCTGATCTAGACTGGACTGGTTTGGCTTGAAGTGGCTATGATAAAGTCTTCATATCATGTTGATCACCTAATCTGTAAATCATCAGTTTGTGATACCCTGCATGTAATCCCAAAAGCTCCATATCACTGATAGCCTCAAACCAGTCGGGACACAGCTGTGTCTTTGCTTGTGTATTTCTAGTATTCAATGTGTGTTTTATGTTGAGAGGGTACATTTACCGTATTTTTATTGCATGAGCACTCATCATTTGAAAAAGCCCACTGCAGCATGATTCTGTGATACTCTCCTTCACTCTCCGTCTGTTTTTTTCCCCTCCTGCTATTTCTGAAAAACTCATCCACTCACACTTTGCTGTGCATGCATATTTAACACACAATGCGCACATCACTCAGCCAATGATCCTCATCTTCCTCTAGCCCTCACTAAGCTGCAATCTAAAGCACCGCCTCGAGTAGTCCGATCATCCCACACAGGCACACGTGTGGCTTCACAACACAATGCTCGCCAGGCCACACACACTGAAACTACTGTAATTTCTTGAAAATTTTGGTTCACGGATTTGGTTAGCGGAGGAAGTTAAGTACATTCACTGTTCTGCCTGTTTTGAGCTATCTGTTTTTTCAGTTTGCGATATAGTCTTGCACTCCGCTTCGCACTGTCCTGCCTGTTCTGATCCATCAATTCCTGTTTAGAGTAGTCAGGTTCAATTTGTTTTACTTTGCTGACTTGCTCCTCTTTTGATTTACCTTGTTGTCCTTATCTGCTTTGATTTATCACATTTACTGTCTGGTCAAATTGTATGTATTGAACAGTCCAGTCCAGCCCAGTGCAGTGTGCTCCAGGCCAGTCTAGTTTCTGAGTTTGTAAGAGATCCTGGTGCAGCCTCAAGCTCATCCCCTCCCTCTATTGGCCCGTTACCTGGGAAGCAATACGTGTGGTGCTCCAGAATTCAAACAGGGTCTTCATTGGCTGAATCGGCCATGAATTATATCACGGAAACACAGGAGTGCCACACGTTGTACTCACCAGGTCTAGGGTCTGCATGTTGCACCATGAAAAGCTTACCCTACCACAGTGACAGGGCACATATACCCACAGAAACCAGTGTGTGTGTGTGTGTTTTCAGCATTGTACAAGGCCCAGTTCTGCTCCAGTAACCTCGCCAACACTATAGGCCTACTTACGGGTTGCTAGTAGGGTGATGTTGCTCCTAGCCCAGACTGGTCTGGTCAATGCCCTAATTTAAATGTGTTAGTTTATTTGACATTGTCTGTCTGGGGTGGGGCTGGAGGGTCAGTGCTGCACTTACTTCCTGAGAATTGCTTCATAAAATATGATTCTCTTTAATTAATGCCAGTGGTGCTGTGTTTCCTTCCAATTATTTTGTCACGATTGTGACTATAAATAAGGGGCTTTGAGATTGTGGCATGCGGGCGTGTGTGTGTGTGTGTGTGTGTGTGTGTGTGCGGGTTTTCTCTTGTGACAGTATTTTCCATACAAGCTATTAGCCAGTCAGAACTCCTTCAAAGTAAATTTATGGAGAGCTCAAAGAGTAGTTTCTTTAGCATTCTGACAGGCAGTCCTCTGCCAAAGTGTGTGTGTGTGTGTGTGTGTGTGTGTGTGTGTGTGTGTGTGTGTGTGTGTGTGTGTGTGTGTGTGTGTGTGTGTGTGTGTGTGTGCGCACGCCTGCTTGCATATATTTCTCAGAAGTTTCTCGGTTCTTGTCAGACTTTTGCTTTGATCTGGCCGGAGCTGACCTAACATAATCCACTTCTTTCACCCTCAAAGAGAGCAAGATACCAAACACTCTGCCTCAACTCTCACCGTCAGTCAACACCGGCCGAGTCAGAGCCACCTGACCAGCTCTGTTTCTACGACAACAAACAGATGTTTCTGCTGATCAGAACAGAATTTTAAACAGACCTGACCCTAATGTGGCTTCTCCCGAAGACATCTATAGACCTGTGTTGAATGATATCTGCATTCATAGCCTTTAGGCTTTATTTTTTTATTTTGTTGTGGTTGTTTTGGGGTCAAATATGGGAAAACACAGAAAGATAAGTGACACTGAATTTGAAATAGTTTCATCGTCCTTTGTGGAAGATCTCTTGTCTGGTTCTCAAAGCTATTGTTAAATGTATTCACAAATACGACTTTGGTTTGTTACACTGCGCAACCAAGCATGACAAAACATCTCAACAGTACCTGACACATGATACTGTGCAAGAGTGTTGATGGGGATATTAAATATGTTTTGTTCTGCTTCCTGTGCGCCTGCGATCTTCTAATTAGCCATGCTTTGTCAGTGTGATGGGCTAATGGCTAATTGTATTGTGAGGCCTCTGTGTGTACATGCAGTAATTACTTAACGCTCTAATAAGATTGAGTTACAGGCAGTTGGATCATGGTCTCCCCAAACACTGATCTGAGGTCAGTGTTATGCTTTTCTCTCTAATGGCTATGATGGGAGAGTGGAGGGGATAAACTGATCCTTGAACTGCCGTGTGGGATTTCAATTACTCGCATTGTGTTCTTGTCATTTATCTTCGAGTCGGGCACAGTTAGATGCCAGCAGTGATTGATTTGCTTTTGAGCTTTTTTATGCAAATAAAATACAGGAATGCAATTTTTATTTGATTAAATATACATTACATTTAGTGAATGCTGCTCAGCGCTGCTTTTATGTTGGCGTTGTAAAATATGCATGATCTAGATTGGTCAGTTGATAAATAACTGCGGCCAACACAGCTATCTATCTCTGTTCAACTCCTGCTCCATTCTTTCCACTTTCATCTCCCTTCTCCTCCCTCCTACAGCACCTCGTCCTCAGTTACTTCTTCATGGTCACACAAGCATACACACACACACACACACACACATACAGTGACTTATGAACGGCGTGTGGGAAATGAATGGAAGGACTGTGCTGCGTCCTGGTGCAGCATGATCCCGTACTGATCTTCCACCGGGTCCCTGGGGATTTGTAACGCATGTCTGTGGTGCAGGGCTTAACAATTTCTCTCACTCTCTTCCTTCTTTTGTTTCTCATTCTGTCTCTCTCTCTCCAGCGACACCGGCGCCGTCTCTCGCTATGCAGTGCAGTGGCCCTTGCGCTCCTGTGCCTCTCATCCTCCATCGCTCTCAGTATTCTGCCAATAACAAGTTCCTCTTCGTCTCTCTGTTTTGATTTTCTTTCAATTCTGATTCCCCTGACTGACTCTGTCATTTCATTTATTCTGCGCTCTATTCTATCTCTGGTTATCAGTCTGTCCTTCCCTTTCAACTACATTTTATTGATCATTTCTCTGTTGTTGCTTTTGCTGAATCTGTCGTCTTTCTTACACATGATACATGTGAGTTTTTAGAAATATATGTATTGAATTCCTAAATCGACATCAATGTATATCTGCACACACTGTACTCGCACACGTACAGTACATGTGGAGGGGGAACGCTGTCTCCCTTTCATCATGCGTGCAGCGCCGCAGGGTTCTACAACCCATCGGCTTGATCTCTGAAGTTGAAAAATAATAATAAAAAAAACATGCATCCTTTCATCGCATGTATTTCCCCCCCAGCTTCACAGCCACTCTCTCTCTTCCGCCATTTTCACATGAGCCACACTGGACCGTGACGAGGAACGAATTAGCTCACTGACCCACAGCTTATACCACACTGTTTGTCTTCTCTGTGTGTTTATGTGAGAATAAGTGCACAAACGTGTCTTTTGATTCTGTCGCATGTGTGTCACTTTGTATGTTAGCATGCTTTTTTATCACTCATTCATAACAGGCAGTTAGAGGAGCAGTTGTGACAATCTGTGGCTGATTGATTAGCTATAATGGTAATAAACACAGAGTATGTTTGTGCAGTTCAAATACCATTTTTTGTGTAAATGCATATATTTATATGTAAAATATTCAAGTAGTGTCAGAATGTTAAGTGGAAAGAATTAATATCTTTGTTTGCTAGCAGTCCTTAAGATAGCGCGTATGCTGTATATGCTGCGGCCAATATGTTTGAAGCGACATTACCACCACGTCTAGGACAACACAATTATTCATATTACATCCTTGTTTGCCTGTGTGTGTGTGTGTGTGTGTGTATAACCTACCCAAAGGGAATTCATCCTAGAAAACTGAGATGAAGATTAAGATATCCTCAGACATTACCTTGTTCTCCGCTCGCCTCATTATCCAATCGCCCCTCTTCCCCTGAATCTCCTGCCCTCCTGCTTTCATCCTTCCCCCTGAGAACATTTTGTTCACAACCTTCTCTTCCTCCCTGCAGAAGTAAGAGAGGTTTTGCAGCCTACAGCTGAGGCTTTGAGTTCTTGTTAGTATTTTGCACACATACTGTGAATAGTAATACGTCACAGCTCACATGGCGCTTTACTCATGTTAGTTGATGATCTATCGGCTTGGCCACGTCCCAAACTCACAGTCAAGGCCTCGACCTTAGTAGAGACAGGATCGACCAAGCACAAATCTTTAATTTCTCTAGGTAAAAAAAATATAGTGGACAGATAAAATCCAACTCTGTTATGTAAATAGAGAAAAGAAAATATGCAAAATCATGAAATATTAACATCGTAATCAATATTTTTTTATTTTAGAAACTGATCACGTGAACTTGAACCCAGAGAATTAATACCTGACTGCAGTTCCCTTCAGCTCTATGGAGCATTTCAGAGTCTTTCAGCCTCTTTGAGTTTTATGGCCTGCAACTTAACTGTTGTTTCACCCTCAACGCTCTAGAAACCTTGTTTTCTGTTGCAGCTGGCAGCTGTTTTCTGGGGAAAAGACTCTCTGTACGCTACTTGTTCAGTACCAACAACACACCAAAACAGTTAGCAACTAGCTGGTAAGCATAGCGGAACATTTAGCAATTATAGAGCGAGATATTTGCCTCAGGAGTTAGTGGAGACAAAAACAGAGATAAAAGGGAAGTCAATATTGGACTTAAATGCATCATGTTGTCAGAAACACAACGCTAAATGAATGATAATGTTCATGTTCATCTGTTACTGTTGGATGTCTAAATAGGCAACTAAATGAATTTAGGCAATAACCCCGATACCATTTTTGTTATACAACATGAACACCTGCAGATGACTTATACCTTGTGCACGTGCCGCGTTTTGTTCAGTTATTACAGGTTTAAATTTTCCCCTCATAACAGACCAAAAACATTTCTGAATAATATCCTTTTACACAATGTGCCAGGTTATTCATCAAACAGCAGACTTTACATGGTTTGAAACCATGATGAAAGGCAGGCAGTATGCCAGAGCAACATGCTACAACGTAGTGGTACTGAAGAAAAGGGGAAGGTTTGCAGTAGGTTATTAACCCATGGGGCATAAACACTATACCTGACATTAAACTGGTGTAATGTAGATTATCAGCCCTCATACCACTCTCTTAAATGTTTGGATGTTCCTCCTGAGCAATCCACAAACCAAAATACGTGACATAATCCGATATATTTGATTTGTCCCTCATTTGGCTGTAGGTTTTTCTACTTTTGCAGTATTTGTTGTTGCAATGAGAGGCAGGTCAGCAGTAAAGTAAATATGGAGAGCAGGCTGATTTGCTTCAGTACTGAGAGTTTGTAGGCCATGTTGAAAGCCCTTGTCGCCTGCCAAATGTCTCATCTGACTGGCGTGGAGGTTTGTTGCTCTCTTCCAAAAACACAGCGGACCACTCTTCATTAAAAAAAGCAAATAGAAGCACACCCCAATCGAAAACCAATACAAGCAAACAGAGCCAATTGGTTCGGAAGAGACAAATTTAACAGGCAGATATGATTACCTCAGACACCACTTCTCGCCTGATTCCACAAACAACAGTTAGGCAAGTCAATTTACCTTCATTTCATTGGAGGAGAAAGAAAGGCAGGTTGAAGCCGGTGCTTGATGCGAGTGAGCGTTCGTTAGGCGATAATGGATGCGTGTAATTGGTGAAGTGCTAAATGTTCCCCCCAAAAAAAAGATTCCATTGAAGGAGGATTTTCTGTTTCATTAAGCCATGGTCAGAAATAATAAGATGGCCGTCTGTAGTCTAAACAAGAATAAGACAAGGGGGGCTGATAAGGAAAGTGTTCATGATCAGAAATGGTAGCAACAGCTTCCAGTCCTGTCATATAACAGTGATTATTGTAAAGGTGGAGAGACAGATTGTGGTGTGTCTTCTTCTTTGATCTATACTTATTCTTCCCTTTTTCTGTTGTCATCTCATATATTTCATTTTATCTTCCCTTCTATCCGTGTTTTGTATCATTTTCTTTCTGCTCTGTATCATGCAGGCCAAATCTGTGTTTTTTCATTCTGCCGCTGTGTGTACGTATCACACACACCAGCTCGCTTTCATGGCCCAGGATCAAACACTGTAAAGCATGCTCCGATAGGCATGCAAACGCACACTGATACACGCTTAAGATTCACAAGTGCTTACTCATCACATCGCATGGAGGGGAGACATTGTGAGCCGTTTATGTGCTTTGTTTTTCAATGCACTGATTACTGAGGAGTGCACGGTCTACAAGCTCATATTTCTGTGCCCTCCTTTTCTCTCTGGCACTATGTGAGGACATCTTCCTCATTTATTTGTGACAACAGAACAAGGACATGACTCATCTAAGATAAGAGTGATGAAGAGGGGGGAGTCTTAGGGGCCTGAAAATGAAGACATAAATGGCGGTTTCATAGAGGAAGGTCTGGTGATGGTTTGTGTGAAGGAGCCCCCTATCACTTCCAATCAGCTGCTAGTTCAGCATGACGAATGCTGAAATGACATATATCATTGTCTGATAGGGCATGTTCACACAGGGGTTTTTTTCAACACATACAGTAATAATGACAGCGTCCAACACGCCAGCTCACTCTTATCTTGCTGGCTGACACCATTTTGCTCTCTAACAATCTTGCTAATTATAATTGTTAATTAATTCTCTGCCAGTGTGCCCATCAGGAGACTAATAACCTACATTTCCATAAATTAGACCTTCAACCCTTCGCTCCCTCTCTCAGTCTCTCCGTCCCACTACAATCCACCCCTCCGTCCCCTGCCGGCCTGCTTCCCTCCCGCCTGCTGCTCTCTTCTCCCAAGATTGTCCATAGATCACGTGCACACATGGAGTGTGATTAATTGTGTGTGTGTATTACATTGCAGGGACAGAAATCTGTTCAGACAGACATTATATATATAGGGACTCGACTACCCAAAGAGAAGTCATTGAGTTTCAGGGTTAAAGGGACAGTTTGACATTTTGGGAAATAGACTTAGTCGCTTTCTTGCTGAGAGTTAGATGAGAAGATTGATAGCATCCTCGTGTCTGTACGGTAAATATGAAGCTGGAGCCAGTAGCCGGTTAGCTTCGCATAAATATTACGAATAGCTATCCAGGCTCCGTGCAAAGGTAAAAAAAATAAAAATAATCTACCTTCTGGCACTCCTAAAACTCACTAATTAGCACGTTGTAGTAGTCCGGGTCTCTGGTGGTTGCCTGGCAACTGGTCCTGGCCAAGATTAAGTCTGGCACACAATCTCCCCCCCCCCCCCCCCCCAAAAAAAACTCCCAGCAAACTGTTGTTTGTACACTTGGTTTTTGTACGGATTAAACAAACAGCGTATCACATGTTGATCTGTGAGCTTTAGAGGTGCTGGTTGGCGTTGTTTGACATTCAGACAGTGCCAGGCTGTTCCCCCTGCTTCCAGTCTTTATGCTAAGCTAAGCTAACCAGCTGCTGGTAATACAACACAAATGTCGATACAAAACAAGTTTCTGTGTGTCTTTGTGTATGCGTGTGTGTCCTTGACAATGTGAGGGCAATCAACGGACAAACAGGTCTTCCCTCTTGGAAGCTACTCTTCCCATCGGGCTGAGCTGACCTGGTTTCAGTGCACAGTGGAGCAGTGTCATCATGTCACACTCTGATCTCACTTTTGATCAACAAATTTCAGTTGGTGAATATACTTTTAACGGTGCTGAAACAGAAAAGATTAACAGAGATGTTTATTTCGCAGGCCTGTTGATCCTTCGTTCATCTGGATCTGCTACAAACTCCATGACTTTTAACCATTTATTCCCTGTTTCAGCTGTGCTTAACTAGCCTTTTGATTTACTCTCCCCCTCTGAAGCTCTCTTCTCTTCTCTTCCAGACTGGATACTCTCTCGCTCTCTCTCCCCGTCCTTTCCTCCCTCCGTCTGGCACTAGAGGAAGTGAGAGACAGTTGGCGCTTGCTTGTCCATACTGTAAGGGTGGTGGCAAAATGGCAGCTTCTGTCTCATCCGCCCTCCTTCCTGTACCTCCCTCACCCTCTCCTGAGAGAAGTAACCCAGATTTCAAAATGAATCGCTGCCTGTTCCCCTCAATCTGTCTCTCTCTCTCTCTCTCTTTTGCTCTCTCTCTCTTTCCCTCTCTGTCTCTCTCTACTTCCTCTGTTTCTCTTTCTCTTGCTACATCTCTCGTCCTCTTCTTAGTAAAAGCAGAATTAATCTTGGAAAGAGAATACCACCTCTCTATTTCGTCCTCCTCCTCACCCTGCCTCTGGGTTAACGGATATATACCACTTCACTCTTCTATCTTTGGTTCCTCGAAAGCTTAAATCTCTTGAAACGCTTGTTGCTTTCGCTTTTAGTTGTAATCGGTATTTCTTCTTTTCAAATTTTGGCGGATTCTTTTTTGACTTGCCACAGCACTACTTATCTTGATCTTTTCTCCCCGACTTTCTCTTTTTGTTGTTGTTGAGGTAACCAGCTACAGGTGTGACACCTTAGCCTTTCTTTTGAAGCCACACAAGGAGAAGAAAGGGAGGAGGAAGAGAAACAATCTGTCCTTTAGTCAAGCCTTTCCTCCAAAATCACCACAAATTCAGGTATTGCGTCTTTGTGTTTTTCGCTGTATGGGTCTGCACACATTTTTGGAATATATTTTTCTTCTTGACATTCATTTACTAATTTCTGAGCAGCGTTCCATCTTTCTCACCATCCTCCTTCACCCTTTTGATTGATTAGCTGATGCTTCTTTGCTGAGACACCATCATTTCATCACATTGTTTTCTGGCATGTTTTTTGTTGCTATCGGCTTATTTATTTATTCATTAAATCTCTGTTGGGGTTTCATTTATCATTTAGGAGTGTGCAACTTTTGCACCACAATCTGTCCTGCTAAGATTTGCCATTTTGCACTTTTTCCAGTGCATCTCGTAGATCTATAAATATTATTCAGGTCCAAGCTTCACTTCTGAAATTGGACTAATTGCTAATAAGGGCAGGCAGGAAGTCGAGATAGGATACCGGCTCTAATATTGGAGCATGTGGTTGGGGTGTTGTTGACATGGCAACAGGAGGCACAGTTGACATAACAACCAGGGGGTGGGTTGGGTGTAGTCATAGCTGCCAGGGCGATGGTGATATAAGGGGTACAGCGGGAGGGAGATGTAGGTAGAATGGACAGGCAGTATGTGGGACACTCGGTGAGTTGCACTAATCGTTTAGCGTCTCAGAGTCTCTTAGGAGAGTTCTGTCTCCGTATGTGAATTAACCTCCATGTTCTTCACTACACCACTCTTTTCTCTATCACTCTGTACTCCCTCCATCTTCTTCTGCACTTCCGGTCCATTCTCGATCTTTCTCTCCATCACGTCACTCCTTCGCTGCATCATACGTCCCATGTGCCATTGTTACAACTCCTGTTGCTACCATGACCCATTACACTTTCCATCCCCCCTCCTCCTGCTCCTCCTCCCTGTCCTTGCTTCCTCCCCTCCCTCCCCCATGCTCAAGGTCTTTCGCCTGTCCAACTCTACTGACTCTACCCTCCTGACACTCTGACACTCATCCATTCCCCCTATCCCTCCCTCTCTCCTCTTTCTACTGTATCCTTCAGGCATCATGTCCACCCCGGTCTCCCCTCCCCCCTCCCTCTCCCTCTTGACACTGGCCTCCCCAACATCAGGAACCTCCCCCGGTGCCTCCCCGCTGCCCTCGCTCCTCTCCCCTCCGGCCAGGGTGCCTGTGTTCCAGAGGAAGGGAGCGCTCAAACACAAGAGGATTGTTGAGGTGAAAGACCACCAGTTCACAGCCCGCTTCTTCAAACAGCCCACCTTCTGCAGCCACTGCACCGACTTCATCTGGTAACACACACACACACACACACACACACACACACACACACACACGCACACAGCTGCACGTTTACACAGAAACCAACCCGGCAGTTCATAAGCCGCCTTCTCAGGCATCCCACTACTCCATCAGATTTTCTCTGCACTCCTCTCTTAAACCAGATGCAGCTGCCTGCTGGAGAAACAGCCTACCACACTGACCTGATCTGATCACACATCCTCACCTCCACACTGCAGCCCACACAGTGCAGCAGTTACTTAAGGAGCTTCATTACACACATGCAGACACACGTATACACACAAGACAGATTGCCATTATGACGTTTATGCCGGTATGAATGCTTGCTGAAAGAGCAACAGTACATGCAGGCATGCACAAACACACTCAGGCAGCGGTGTAGGAGATATTATTTAGATCTTAAAGGGGAACTCTTTCGTATACCACTTCTATGAAGATGGGCGACTCAAAGATCAAAACAAGAATTGGTTTTCAGAAAGCATTAGAAAGTCCTGCATTCAAAAATGACTGTTAAAGTGCACATTTATTTTAAGCAATGAAATGGACTTGGGTATCAACAGAACTAATTTGAAAATCAGTGTAATGCAGTGTTCAATTTGTAATGCGTTTATAAATAAGTAGTATGTTGTTGCAGTTGCTCCAGGAGATACTAGATACACAGTAACTATTTTATAAACTGCTGGAGTTTACACTCATCACTGTCCAGTAAAAACCACGTACCTCCAAATGTGGTGTTTTTGGTATTTTTAAGATAAACTGAAGGATTTAGTGCTTTTTATGAGTTTAGAAAAGTCTCTCATTTCTTAAGCTTGATGAACCATTTGATAATGATGGGAAAAATCATGACAAAAAATATAAAATGAGAAGAAAAAAAATGCAGCGTTGCGAAGCTGTGCTCAAAAAAAGTGCTGTTTTGTTCATGAAAAGTTGATGTTTTCGAGATACAAGGTTTTCACAGGACAGGGATCATACGTCTTTTCCCCATCTTCAACGATTTACAGCTTATATGTGAAGAAAAAGATATTGTGTGTGTGTTTGTGCGTGCGTGAGTGAGTGCGTGCGTGCGTGCATGTGTGTGTGTGTGTGTTTGGACATATGGTGGTATGTAGGATGCAGGGCGGTGCATATGCCAGCAGCCTCTGGGAAGCTTTCAGGACATTTCTCCAACTGCTACTGTCTTGGCCGCAGTAGCAGCACTTAGTTCAGGGTGAAACATCGTTCCCTTCACACAGGATGTCAGCGCAGCAGCTCTCGACCTCGGTGTCGTAGCCCCTGGGGGCTATTGATAGATTAATTAAAGACTTAGAAACGACAGTTTAAATGTAAATATGTGGTATATGAATTAAGTCAGGCTCTAAAAGGGTTATACCATGTATGGCTCATGGAGTCTAAAAAGGTAAAAGTGTCACACGTCAGTGTGTGTTTGGAGTCACTGACCTGCTGTTCTCAACGGTCATAAATCAAACTGATCAAAGGACAGATCCAACGGGCCTTTTTTACAGCAGATGTTTTGACTTGTTTTCGTAGAAGCACTGGTGTTACAACAGTAATGATAGATATATTCTATTTAAACTACTGTGACATTTCAACATGTCTTCAGTGAAAATGCCGATTGCATAGACAAGGTCCAACCCCCTTGAAGTCGTTTTACAGGGTTTCTCTAACGTTTTAAATTCCAACATTTTATTTAATTGCATAAGTCATTCAATGCATCGTTAAACTTAAAATGCAGTCAATTTCCTGTGATGTCTGGCCAGCAAGCAACACTGTCGATCCTCTCCACATCTATCTTTGGACCTCTAATGCTCTCTGCTGGTCAGAAAGCAGAACTGGCCTTATACACTGAGACTGCTGCAGACAGAGACTTCTGTTGAACGCGATCAAGGATCAGATTACCCTCTGAATCCCCATCTTTAATTATTACCCAGGCAGATGGTGAACTGATTTTAGATCAGTGATTATGGTCAGTTTCCTATGAACCCCATGGGCCTCTCCAGCATGATTGTGGAGAAGCTCTCGGCGGTGTCTTGTTCGTCTTGATTCACAGCAGGCAACCTGCTGAGTGGACACTTTAGTCAATCAATGGCTTTAATTATTCAATTAAAGCTCTAAGGAGACACTGGAAACTAGCCAACACCGTAGTTCTGGAAACAGGAGAATTGTGTTTGTATATCCGTGTGTGTGTGTGTATGTGTGACATTGATTGACACCACTTGACCTGGTCAGCAGTGTGGCTTAGAGAAGGAAGACACCCAAACTTCACACACAATGGCTTTGTTTATCAAGTCGGTGGCCTCTAACACAGTGTTGTTTGTTTTTTGACGAGTCTCAACTTATGCCTGCATGTCTGTTGGAACAGAATAATGCAGCAGCGCTATCTCTGTCTCGGCAGTGTAATCTACACTCCGCTGGCTGGGAAATATTTTTATTTTACAGAAGTGTAGAGAAGATTGTATTTGTGTCTTAATCCATGTGCCTTCTTCACTCAGGGGCATCGGCAAACAGGGATTCCAATGTCAAGGTAAAGATAAACCCAGTGTTCTTGCCTTTTTCTGCAGTATATAATCTTCTCACACGATGTTCCCAGTGTGACCGATTTTATTTTTTAGGATATTATTCTCTGTGTTTCCTCCAGTTTGCAGTTTCGTGGTTCACAAAAGATGTCACGAGTTTGTGACCTTCACTTGTCCTGGCTCTGTGGCGGGCCCCAAACCAGATGTGAGCAGATGTGCTATTGCTTTCACTTTCCTTTCACTTTCTTGCTTTCTGTTTCTAGTCAAGGTTTAGCACCTCATCATCATATTAGCCATCTGCTCGGTGCCGGGAACACGTGTGCATGACTCATCTGTCAATCCATGCATCCTTCACATCAGACACATCCTACAAGGCTAGAGATGCAGCGAGTTGGCGATAGAGAGTGGAGGAGAGACGCGGGTGGAGGGGCTGATAAGAGAGAGAGAATTAGAGAGGGGAGAGAGCGACTGACTGCTCAGTCTTCCTTTCTGTGGTATTTTGAGGATTTCAGGGAGATTTGTCTCCATGTTTTTTCTTCATGCCAGCTATATAAACTGCCTCAGAAATCAGGTCAAGGGGAACATGTGTGTGACTGGGTGGGGAAAAAAAGGAAAAGAGAGTGACAGGAACACACACAGAGGAGAAGCAGGGTGACGGTGTTTTCAGAGGGAAAAGATTTTTGGAGAAGGTGGTGTGTGGAGAGTGGTGGCGGTGGGGTCTGATGAGCTGTGGAGAGATAAAAATGATTCATCCCTCTCTGCACAGTATATATATACACACACACACACACACACACACAGCCTTGCCTAGATGCACTCTCATTTATATGTCCTCTCCCAGTGGAGAAATGTAATTGGTTTGTCCATGAATACCCCACTCAACATCTCTCCACTAATCATACTCGTGCGTTTATGTGTGTAAATGTGTGTGTGTGTGTGTGTGTGTGTGTGTGTGTGTGTGTTCACAGTTTCCTCCATGGTCACGCTGTGTGTGTAAGTGTGTGTTTTCAATGCAGGTTTCTTTCTGTTGCGTTTCAGGACCTGAAGACTCAACACTTGTTTAAGGTCCACACTTACTCCAGTCCTACCTTCTGCGACCACTGTGGCTCGCTGCTGTACGGACTCATACACCAGGGCATGCAATGTGGCTGTGAGTTTCTCCACACAAAACAGTGCTATAAATCTCTGTGTGTAAGATAAGAATCCGTTTACACATGCACACCATGGGACTTACCTCTCTGCTGGGGAAATAAAGCTTGTCCCGACAAAATCAGCCTTCAAAATTGAGAGTTGACTTTGTTAAGTATATGTCTGGGGTGTTTTGGGAAATGCACTTATTCACTTTTTTGCAAAGAATTAGATTAAGAGATTGGCCAGCAGCAGAGACTCCAGGAAGTGACTATGCCTGGCTAAGAAAGAGTCAAACAACCCCCTGTAAAATGAACTCCTCAGTTTTGTACCCACGAAACAAATGAGATATAACGTGTTATTTAGTGAGCTTTAGAGTTACAAATTGTGTGACCTTAAGACAGAGTCAGACGAGCGCTCATCCCCTTTTTTCAGTCTTTATGCTGAGCTAAGCAGTTGCTGGCTGGAGACTTATAATTACAGGTAAGACATGACAGTTGTATTAATCTGATCTAGCTCTTGACTAAAAAGTGAATAAGTGTCAATGCAGTCAAAGCAATATCCTAAGGGAACAGCAACAAGACGTGTGTGTATAGAAAAAATATATGTATATATTTGCATTTTGTGTTTATTTGGCAGTCGGTGTGATACATTTTATATTTTTTTGAACTTGCTATTTATCTAATTACCTTTTTTGTCACCGAAGCGTGTGCCTGTTGAAACTTGTGTACCGGTATGTGTATCTTTCTAACTCTAGGTTGTGACATGAACGTCCATCGACGGTGTGAGACCAGTGTTCCCAGTCTCTGTGGCCAAGACCACACCGAGAAAAGAGGTAGGATCCACCTGACCATCAGAGGAGAGCAGGAGGATGTCTTTGTCACAGGTTAGAAGACCAGCTGGAACACGGGTGCTAAAACAAATAGGAGGATTACACAGGTAATGAAGGATTTCTCTCTCTGCGCTTTCTATTATTCTTCTTTCTCTTCAGTGCGGGAGGCTCGTAATCTGATGCCCATGGATCCAAACGGCCTGTCAGACCCGTACGTCAAACTGAAATTGATTCCAGACCCAAAGAGCCACAGCAAACAGAAAACCAAGACCGTCCGCTCAACACTCAATCCCATCTGGAATGAGAGTTTCACCTTGTGAGTCCTTGTGAACTTTAATCCAAAGTGGAAAATGTACTCAGTTCTGGGGCAAAATGTGCTTTAGGTCAAATAAAATGTCCTCGAACTTGCAATTACTGAGTCACAATAAGGACCCTGAAAGACAAAGATTAGATGGTTGATGTTCCCTTAGTAATGTATATGCAGCTTATTTTACATCACCAGTGTTAATATCCCATGATTTACTATCTTTACTTTTGCAGTTTTCAGTAGAATTAAGATATTTGGAAATTGCCTTTGAAATCTGGAAAAATTCAAAAAGGTGAAAGAAAATGAAAAACATAAATGCCTTTGTGCGTTTTTGTTTTGCTTCCACAGTGAGCTAACTCTTTGAGTTTCTGTGTTCGTCTCTCCAGCTCAGTGCACGGTCACCAGTGGGACAGGCGTCTGTCTGTGGAGGTGTGGGACTGGGACCGCACGTCTAGGAACGATTTCATGGGAGCGCTGTCATTCGGAGTGAGTGAGATCTTCAGGCGTCCTATCAGCGGCTGGTTCAAACTGCTGGCCCAAGACGAGGGGGAGTACTACAACATCCCCGTGCCAGACGCAGACCTGGAGGTAGGAAATGTACTTCGAAAAAGCCGTCAGTCGGGTACTCATGTTGACCAAAACTCCACAAGGGGGATATGTACACGTGTATTCACCATATGGGATTGGTTTTTACCATGCTGATGACCATTCATCCCAAAGCCTTGGCCTTCATCAGCTTATAATTACCTACATCTAATAAACAACAGCTGCCACTGCTCACACTGGGTCATGATCTTGAACTGGCCCTACCTATTATATCTGAGATAAAAAGCGAGGAAGATTTCTGCCTTGTTGTAGCTAACTAATTAGATGATAGATTAGATATGGTCCACTCCCTCCTTGTTACACTCTGTCTCCACCAGGGTGCAGGATTGTTCTGCCTGACTATAATCTCAAGCTGGGGGCAGGAAGGAGTTTGGTTTGTTTTTTTGTGTGTGTGTCTGTGCTGGACTGCATCCAACCATTCATCTCACAACCTTCCCACTCTGATTCTCCAGGAGCCTCAGCCAGACGGCAGAACACCGTCTCTGCCTCAAGCGCTACCTGCCGCGCTGTCTGAACCGTTCCCAGCGGCTCTGTCCCCGACCCCTTTACCATCCTGCCCACCAGTCCACACCCCCGGCCCCGCCAAAGTCAAAGTGGGCATCCTCGACTTCAACTTCCTCATGGTGCTGGGTAAAGGCAGCTTTGGCAAGGTAAACGCAGCAAATGTCATCTTCTCTGCCTTCTGATCCAACATTTCTTTGAAGAAAAAGCCCTTTCTTACTTCCATGCTCGTTGTCTCTCCTACTACTGCCAAATGATTCATTTAACCCGTGGCTTCTTTTGTGTTGTCAGCAGTCGTGAGCTCTGGCTGGCTGGCTTCCCACATGCCACACAGTCCTCCTGGAGGTGTTCATTTCAAGGGAGCCTCTGCTCTCCATTCTCTCTATAATTCCCCAGTAGATGAGGCATAATGAAGAGAGCAGCGTTTTGAGTCCTTCCTCCTCCTCTGAAATCCCCCCTGTGCTGTTTCATAACTGTCAGAGGAGAGTCTACGGAGGACAGGAGAAATAGACTCAACTTATGTAAGATGTGAGAAAAAAAACACCCATGAAAGGAGAGACAGACCCCGGGGCGCCTGAGTGAGGAAAAGTGAGACGGAGACAGACCAAGATAGAGAGGAAGAGGGGAGGATTACTGTTCTTTGGAAAGTGACAAAATGACCAAGAGGAAGTGAGATAACAAGAGGCGGAAAGAGGGAAAAGTACATGATTGCGTTAGCAACATTCTGCTGATGTTCTGGAGGGTGATGAGTCCCATTTTCATGGGAGTTAGTTTGAGAACACGGGGCAGAGCAGGAGACGAGATCACAGAGGACCGGAGGATTTCTCTCAGACTCGCAGTTCATCAATGGCACTGCACACACACACACACGTAGACGTGTAGTCACAATGATTTCTGAAAATGACACCATGTCATTTTCTCTACTTTTCACCACTATAGAGTCAGATCCTCTATCCCCACCAGTGACCGTTACAGCACAGCGCTGCAGGCTGGCCAGACAATTTTAAACAGTGTTGTCAGCACTTTTCCAGTGATCCTGACCATATCTTTCCCATGAACCACAGTAAAACCTGGGTCATGTGGCTCCCTTTCTAGAAAATTAAAGCATCATTCGCTTTCAGAGCAAACCACTAGCAGCCAATTTTACAGGGGTGAGAAAATAGTCTGAATATGTTTTTAATGTCTGATAAAAACACGAGAGCCGCTTCACTTTTTCGTTTATGACATGAACGTGACTTGAAATCTTCAGGCATAGAACAGCTTTAATTCAACATTCCTTCAGAGGAGGTGTAAATGTGCACAGTACTGAATTTACTGAAGCATCTGTCTATATAATGTGATAACCTTTTTTTTTCTCTTGCGCTACTTAATTTTTTTTACCAGTATATTCATTTTTTAATACTGGCCACTTCATGCAAGTCCTGGCTTAGCACAACACTTTATTTACTGCACACAATATTGCAAATGTGCCTCAAAAGCACATCATTTTTATTAAAACAGCTGAACTAGTTTTGTCCTAACTAGAGCACCATGTCACTCATAACACAATGACCTAAAAAATGTCAGGACTGGCAGCATTACAGTACATGCATGATTCTATCCAGAGAGGTGAAGCTTGAATGAGAGATGCATTCAAGACTTTAATGCGCAGACTCCGGGAAGAATCTTTGAAAAAGTGAATTTTGTGTTAAAAAAGGCTCTTTTTAGCTGTTGTCTATGAATAAACATTGTGTTCAGCAGGTTGAGGACGCACAGCAGCTGCTTTAACATTATTGGGATACCTTTGTTGTTACAGTAACTTGCTCTCCTCTCCCTGTCTGTGTTCAGGTGCTTCTGGCAGAGGAGCGAGGCAGCGAGCGTCTGTTCGCCGTAAAAGTGTTGAAGAAAGACGTTCTCTTCCAGGACGAGGACGCAGAGAGCGCTCTGGTGGAGAGGAGGGTTCTGGCGCTTTCCTCTCGCCCTCACTTCCTCACGTCTCTCTACTGCGCCTTCCAGACTGAGGTGTGTGTAGGTCTGTGTGTGTGTGTGTGTGTGTTGAGGGTATACGGGGTCCTCAATGAACCACATTAAATCGTCCATAAACCTGCCTGACATTTGGCTGTGTAGTCCTCCCTGGAGTTGTTTCAATAAAGGCTGCCTGGAATTTTAAATTAATTAATTAAATAATTAGTTTGCTTTCATTAATAAGGTCCTTGGTCCTGGAGGGGGTTTTAACAGATTGCTTTTTTAAATTTGGACAAGAGGTGATTATGTATGCGGCGAGTGTGTATATTCATGTGTGTGTGTGTGTGTGTGTGGGTATGTTTTGTTTTTGCAGGACCGTCTGTATTATGTGATGGAATACGTCAACGGAGGAGACCTGATGTTTCACATTCAGATAGTCGGCAAGTTCAAAGAGCCTCACGCAGCGTATGTAGTCAAACAGCTCCTTTCTTTCACCTTAAATCACGGTCTTCATCGACAGCGTCTCATTTCCTGCATATCTTCTGTCCTCTGTTCCTTTACATACACACTCCTCTCTTAGCTTTGTTCATTATACCTGGTGACTCATAGAAAGTCATCAACTGACGTACCGACCCTCTTCTCTTTCCCCCGACTTTCTCCTCCCACTAATCTCATCTTTTTTTATCTACATTGTGCCTCCTCCTGGCTGCTCATCTCATCAATAATCTTTGATCAATCATCTAAAAGTAATTATTACCATGTTGCGCATTTCCAGCTCTCTTTCTTCATCTGCCTGCCTTTCATCTACTTGGTTTCTTTCCCTTTCATCACCCTCTTGAGCTCCCTTCTCTCTCTCCTCGTTGAAAACCGTGGCTATTTTTCTGAAAGATAAAGCAACCAGTAGTGAGCCCCCCCCCCCCCCCCCCCTCCTCCTCCTCTCTGCCTGCAGGTTTTATGCAGCGGAGATAGCGGTCGGCCTCTTCTTCCTCCACAGCAATGGCATCATCTACAGGTAGAGCAGTGGGCTGCTCATTTAACATGGCCTGGTTTGGCACTGTCACTGCTCTGCAGTGCAGCACACAGATTCAGATTCATCATGTCTTGTGTAGCTGATGGCTGTTATAAAGATGTTATCTGTCAAAATGATTCATACCTGTGTGATCTGTTTCCTCTTTCTCAGGGATCTAAAGCTGGATAACGTGCTGCTCGACAGCGAGGGCCACATAAAGATAGCTGACTTCGGGATGTGCAGGGAGGGCATGTTGGAGGGCGACACCACGCGCACCTTCTGTGGCACCCCGGACTACATCGCCCCTGAGGTACACCGACCCCTGCTCTCGCATCGTGGTCCAGACTAACTCCTGAACTCTCCTCATTTGTTCCTTAGATCCGTCATTTCCCCTGGTCCCCCCCCCCCCCCCGTCTTCCCCTCTTCGTTTGCTTGACCTGTTTTGCATTGCTGCAAGACGGCGAGTTGCTTCGCTGCAGCTCCTCTCATCTCCTTCATCCTTTCTGACCTTGTCAGCATTTTTGAATAATTAACTTCACATGATTCAATTAGCAGGGGTGTGTGCTTGTGCTGTGAGAACATTGCATAGAAATAATGATTGTCCTTCAGAGACCTTGTGTTACCAGTTTTCCTTTCTCTTCCTGCAATGAACTTAAGGTGATTAACTCCCTTGAGAGTAACACAAACCCCTGAAAACGAATCTCAAAGGGATTTCATCGATGATGATGCAAATTTCAGCCTGAGAACAGCAGCGGTGGTTTTTCTTGACACCCTTTTCAAATGCTAAATATCATACTTGTATGCTGTATCATGTTTACCTTACATGGTACAGCTTGCTTGGTTAATGGACTTGGAAGACAGGCCCAGTAGAGAGAGGGAGAAGATGTGACTGTTGTGCACCTCTTTGATATTGTAAACCTTGCTATGGTACCCCTGGGTATTGACTCTGTTATGTAAACACCCATTGATTCTCCTGCATCTGCCATTTTGGAAGAGATACAATATATTTCCCCAGGGGCTGGGAATTGTTCCCTTGTGCGGCGCCCCAACACACACACAAATCCAAAGTCATGTGTTGATTATTTCTGAGCTCATTCATACATTTACCCTCCCTAATGCCATACTTTCCTCTCTCTCTCTCTGCTTTTCTTTCCGGCTGTGTCTGATAGCTGCACATCATCTGAGCAGCCGACTGCTACAACTGCGCTTTCTCTCACTCTCCCCGTCTTCTTCTTACTTCCTTATCTCTCCACTGCCATTCTTGCCTTTTTATCTCCTCTCCTGTTCTCTCCATCCTTTTCAGATTGTGGCATATCAGCCCTATGACAAAGCAGTAGACTGGTGGTCCTATGGAGTACTGCTGTATGAAATGCTGGCAGGACAGGTAACACTCGGCTTAATCCTAACAACAGAGCCGTGTGCACAGACACTTCAGCCTCCAGTGCTTGTCCTTTGTAATCACTTCGAAAGACTTTCAAGAGAACTTTGATTTCAATATATTTGCTTTCAATTTGCCCACAGGTTAACTCTCTTCTTCCTTCTTCCTCTGTCTTTTCCTTCCAGCCACCATTTGATGGTGTTGACGAGGAGGAGCTGTTTCAGTCCATCATGGAGCAGAGTGTGGTATACCCAAAAAGTCTCACTCGTGAAGCGGTCTCTATCTGCAAGGGAGTAAGCCAACATTCTTCTGACTCGTATACCTTTTAGCACAAAGACAGTTGAGACAATTGCAAATGTAACTCAGAAAATATGACTTCCTCCTATATTTCAAAAAATATATTTAAATAAATACAGCAAAGGTTAACCATGCACATTTTTGACTGCTTAAAGTAATAGTGCAACATTTTAGGAAATGTGCTCATTTGCTGTCTTGGTGAGAGTCAGATGAGCAGATACTCATATCTGAGCCATAGCAGCCATTAGCTTAGCTTAGCTTAAAGACTGGAAACAGGGGGAGGAGCCAGACTGTCTGAATGTAAAACAGGCTCACGAATGAACACATTGAATCTTGTTTGTTTAATATGTACAGAACATGGGTGGTTTTGCAGAGGGGTTTTGTGCCAGACTACTTCTTTGCCAGGTGCAGTGACTTTCTGAAGATTTGTTGCCATAAAATAATAGAAACATAAACCCCCTTAAAACCACAAATAGTCAATTTTACACTCACTTTTTTGTACGGATTAAACAAACAAGAGAAAACATTGTTAAGAAGTGAGCTTTAGATGCTCTTGTAGGCAAATTGAGTTACCTTCGGAACGAGCCAGGCTAGCTGTTTCCCTGTGTTTCCTGTGTTTATGATAAGCTAAGCTAACAGGCTGCTGGCTATAGCTTTATATTTAGCTGCAGGCTATAGTGGTATTAATCTTCTCATTTCACTCTCAGCTTGAAAGCGAATACCACACTTTCAATATGCATGCATATGTAAATCAGACAAATTAAATTACTTGATAGAACATTTAAAATGCATTTTAACAACATTTAAAGCTTACCATGTAGATTGTTGACCAAGAAAAGCAGAGCATATGTGATTCATCTGAATCCCATGGTTACCACAATATTTTTCTTTTCTTATTCCACTCTTTCCCTTCTCTCCTTCGCTCTTTCCCAAGCTCCTGACGAAGCACCCAGCCAAGCGTCTGGGTGGAGGAGAGGATGCAGAGACAGAAATCAGGGAGCATCCGTTCTTCCGTTGGATTGACTGGGACCGTCTGGAGAGACTGGAGATCCAGGCGCCCTTCAAACCCAGAACTGTCAGTTGAACAGAATACAGACTCTACAGACTTTTCTTTCTTTCATTGTTTCGTTCTTTCATGTCACTCTCTTCCTTCCACTTTCTCTCCATCGCTCCGAGGACACTTTTAGGGAATTGTAGCTTTCTTCCATCTGTCTCCTCTCTCTCAAGCTCCCACGCTTTCCCTCATTTCCCCGCGTGCTTCCTCGCTCAGCCGTCCTCATTGTGTTGGCCATTCTTCCCCTCTTCTTCTCTCAGTTCAAATGGCCGTGCCCCCCCCCCCCCCCTCTCTTCCCAATTCCCTTCTCTTTTCTCTCTTTCATCACCTTTGCTAGTTCCTAGAGATGGGCTTTCAGCGCTCGGGAACAGATAGTCCAGTCATAACAGACAGGACCCCCTGACCTTGGGGTCCTGCATACTCCTCCTATATGTAAATTGTCTGTCATCATTAGCCCTCCACATGCCAATTTTTGGCCCCGCTGGCCAAGAGTGAGGTGTGCCGTGAGTGAGCTGAGTATGCTCAGAGGTTAGAAGCCAGGCCCATTAGCCAAATGATATTCATATCATCCAGCAGAGCGACTGTCAAGGAGCAGCAACGGAGACGTGAGCAGCTTTCTTCCTACTGTAGGTGTGGCACAGAGCTCCTTAGAGAGAAAACGAGGGTGTGGGTGAGAAAAAGAGATACGTAGGTAGAGTCTTTTTATAATTATGGGTTGTTGTTTTTTCCGAAGGAAGATAACGATGTGTATACAATCAGTATTAATCACAAATGTGTGAACATGCAGGCTAATCTTCTCCTCTTCTTCATCAGGGTGGAAGACAAGGAGAAAACTTCGACAACTTCTTCACAGCAGCTCCGTCAGCGCTCACTCCCTCTGACCCGGATATACTAGCAGTCATCAACCCGGAAGACTTCCAGGGCTTCACCTTCCAAAACCCAGACTTTGCCCCCTCGCCACTCACGGCTGTTTAAAAATGGCTTCCAAACCTGCTCCAACAACCCCTCCAAGTGTACCCAAACTACCCTGTTCAACCACATTATAGTAGTTTTATAACAAAGAATTTGAACATGAGAACTAGCGGCGAGTATTAAAGACAGGTCTCATCACCAAATTCTGACGTTTACAAGAAAATGCCAAGACACCTTTCTATTCATGCACTCTCTTTCATGTATGCATTATGTCTTGATAGTCACAGAATATGTTGCAGCAATGCAAACAAAGCCAGTATTATACTGTAGATTTACATCTTCGAGTTTTTTGCAAGACATCCTTTAACTTGATAAACGAGTACTGTAGTATGAACCTGAGAAATGCATGCAGTGTTTTTAGAATGAGTTGCTCTGACACACTAGATTTATGTAGCTGTAGATTTTCCACGAAAATATACATGTGTAACTTTAAAAACCAATTCATCTCAAACTTTTCCCATTACTTGGATTGAAGTCGTCTGGTGATGTGAGAATTTTACAAAACAATTACAAGTACACAATTACACTCTATTTGTGTGTAAGTGTTGACACTTTGACTATGATGCAAACTGAGCCAGTATACTTTTTTTGTTGTTTATTTAGACTGGCATCCTGTGGAAGAGCTCGGTCAGACCTCTGAGTTTAACGTCACACCGGTGACCTCAGATGACCCACTGATATGCTGAAACAACGCAGCCATTTGACAGTTAATGCAGGCTGCAGTGCCCCCCCCCCCCCCCCCATTTCATGCCCACTCTGCCTAACTCTATTATCACTGCCACAATTCGGCCTGCATAATTTTTTATTCACATAATTGTTTTCTCTATTATTCTTCACCACGCTTTGGTCCTATCTGCTTTGCAATATAGAATATCTGTGCTCCTTAATGTCATCCTACAACTACACTGAATTATGTATATGCAGTCTTTGAAAATATGACTTTTAATAATGTTTTCAGGATGCTTATACAGTTACAAGTATTATTTTTGTGATGTAAACCGTAAAGCTTTTTGACATGTTATGATGTACCCGCAGCATTGATTAGGTGTAATTAAAAGTGAGCCTCACTTGGACTGTTCAATACATGGAAAAACGTCATTAAACCATCTGAGCAGGGCAGGTGGCTGCAAACGTACAGTTTAATAATCCCATTCCAGTGCTCTTATCTCACAAACCAGCTGGTTATTTCACACAGAAATCTGTTTTCTTTAAATCACCTTCATGAATTTCTTTTTACATTCCATGTCAGCATAATGATAATGAAAACGATCTCTCATCCAAAGGAGCAACATCTTGCAGTTTTGCTTTAAGTGCACATGTGTGTCCATTTAAAAGTGACCAAGTGTAAAAGGTCAGAGCAGTTCATCTGATGCCTTAGCTCAGTTTGAGTTGAGGTCAAATGTCACAATACTTCAATACGATAGACAAAACAACCAATAACACGATAGATCATTTATTTGTCTGTCAGTTGAGTTAACTTCTGTTTTTTTCTGCTGGAAAAAGAACATCAAAATAAACGTGCTGAAAAAATCATGCAACGAGAACAAGTGAAGTGTTTCATTCTGTTGGCTGCTGAGAAACAAACATGCACAGCCTCTCGCTTTGTCTCCTCCTCACGCCTCTCTGTCACGCTCGTTTCCTCACTTTCACACATACACTCAAAAGTGCAATCTCAAGCATGTGCACGCACACACATACACACTCGCACAGAGAAGATGCTGACCCCTCTATTTACTGTGATACTGTAGTTGTCGAACCAGCAAAACCACCTCTCAGGCATCTCACTTTCTCTCCCTCCTCCTCTTCTGAAGCAGCCTCACGCTCCCACCTCCTCCCCCCTCCAACCCCTCCAGCATCATGATGGGACTGATATCCCCATAGAGATCTGAGTATTAACAAGTTGACCTTCACATTAAAATCTCATCAACTTCCCATCTCCCTCTCTATCTGCACTTCATCCTTCTTCTCTGTTTGTCTTCTCTGTCAGTACTGCACTGTACATGCTTTAATGCATTGTTTTATGTCATTTTCTTTAAATCATATTCTCAGAATTCATTATTGTTGCTGTCATCTCTTTGATACACCCCCTGAGCCCCGCGGTTGTCCTTTGATACGATATCGTGTCTTATCTTGTCCTGGTCTCTGCTTCAATATTATGACATGTTTTACAGTTATTTATGATCTAATAATGGTGTTCAGGCAGTGAACGTGTGAATTTTCTCACATTTTGATTTTACAATTTTCAAAACATTGCATCCTGCTTGTTCAGATAAAACGCAGCTTGACGTTCTTTGTATTGCTGTAGCTCTAAAACATGTCGCTAATCTTGTGAAGAAATGTGACTTTTATGTTTTGATTTGTATTCATTCCTGTGAAAACATTGATGTTGATATCTTTTATGGGACTATTTTATCGTCGAATGTGTTTCTAACCTACAATACAGTGGTGAAGGACTTTCACTCTTAAATAAGGTATTTAAAACAAAAACAAACATGGAATGCCACTTTAGTGAAAAGATAAATCCTCCTCAGTGTATTTCATGTGCACCTGATGTCGACTGCCTGATCTTGAACTCCTCACCGCAGCCTTTACTCCAACCTTGACAGTATCTCTCTTCATGCAACTGAACCTCCAGCGCTCTGCAGCCGGAGTTGTGTGTGCAGTCCATCATTCACTGTCACTTTGACATGATATCATCCCTCCTCTTCACTGCTGCCTCCTCTTCCTCTCTCTGCTCTCTTTCTATCTTGCCTCAATCTCTCATACTCACCCCCACCTCCCTCTCTCTCTCTATCTCTCTCCCTCGCTCATGCCCTGAGGTCAGAGTGTGCTGTAGACTATTGATATCGTTACTAAAAATGTAGGATTCCTCCACAAGCCAGCTAAAAATAGACCAAGGGACATGGACCACAGGAGACATGGGGGATGAAGAAAGAGAGGGCGAGGTTACTTGTGAAGTGTAGTATCGTCATTATGTGAGGTGAAATTAAAGTGTTGAATGAACCACATCTACATCTAGTAGGTGATCTACTGTGTTTTCCACTTATATTTGACACAAAATGCTGTAAATCTGCAAGATTCTGTAAATTGTATTAAGTTTGCATAGAATTGAAATTGAATGTTGCTTTAGTGACATGATCATAATTAAGCACAGTGCTGTCAAAGCATGTCGTGAGCCAACAAGGTTTACAATGTAAGTAAAATAATCATGATAAAATATAATATGTATAAGAAAAATGTAAGAAAACGGCAAAATACTCAGTCAAACTTTAGCACCTTGTAAGAAGTGAGTGAAATGTTGTCGATAACAGATGACTGATAATAAGAGAAAATGACAAAGGTAAGAAATAAAAAAGAATCAGAAAAACCAATAAAATGTATTGTCCTATTGTTTTTACTGGAACATAACATTATGCAACGGCGTTACTGTGTAGCAGCCTATCATGAAGAAAAACAGAAACAAATCACAAAAAAATGATATAAATGATTGGATGAGAAATAGTAGTTTATCACGACCTCCTCCTCCTCTCTCTCTCTCTCTCTCGCTCTCTCTCTCTCGCTCTCGCTCTCTCTCGCGCACTCACTCACTCACTATCTCACTCACTATCTCACCCCTTCTCTCTCTCTCCAACACTTCTCTCCCTCCTGCTCCCGCTATGTCTCTTTTGTAGCCAAAGTAGCTCGCTGAACCAATCCACCGCAGTGCCTGGGACAGATTGGGTGAAAGAGAGAGTTCGGGATTTGGAGGATGGGTCAATGGGCTTAAGCGAAAACACATAAAAGAGAGAGAACAAAATCCACCAAGCCTCCCTGGTGTGAGGTTTCTTGGCTACTGACGTGTGCGCACGACTCGTGGCAGGGTGAGTATTTTTCTCCCCTTTTTTTAAATAAGACAGTTGTGTGTTTCTTGACTGTAATTGTGACGATGACGCCTTTTTTTAACCTGACTCAGTCATTTGAAATGTATGCGTGTCTATTATTGTGTGATGACAGCAGCGGTAAAAAAAAGAAAAAAAGAAACGCAGCATTCATAACCTGTCCTCGCGTGTCGTGTAAGCGTAAAGACACATCTTCTTTTGAGATATCACAGTCAGGCCAAATGTCACCTGCATGTTTTTTATTTTTGTTTCACCAATTCCATCCCAATTTTGTGCGCGAGTCGCTCACATGTTCCCTGCTCACATGTTCCCTGCTCTGTGTTTATCATCTCCAAACTCCGCGTGTGAGTGTGTGACAGTAAGGGGGGGGGGGGGGGGGGGGGGTCTAAACAATCTTATGCGCACATCGCTGCCTTGGTCAGCCCTGCACTGGGTACAGATCCCGCTTTACATACATGTCGTTTTTCAGAAGATCTGGTGTTGAACTGTCTGCTCGGCGCCGTGAAAATGGTGCGAGTTTCACCGGAGTGTGGCTGCGCAGCTGAAATGCTCCGAGGAATCCTGAGCAAACCCACCCATTGAGTCACGATATCTACGTTTAGTCGTCATGAAGTCATTTATTTTTCCACTGAGTTCCTCCTCTCGGGCTGATTTTTTTTGAGACGCTGCACAGTCAAGGTTGGTTAGTTTAGCACAGGTGTAGGCGCATCCCCGTCGTGCGCGTCCATGATGGGTATTCCTTCCATTTTTTGGGCCAAGGTCTTTCCCTGTGCTATCCTATATCCTACATGTACTCCTGCTGTGCTGTTCCCGCCTTAAGGACTCTCTCTCTCTCTCTCTCTCTCTCTCTCTCTCTCTCTCTCTCTCTCTCTCTCTCTCTCTCTCTCTCTCTAGTTTCGTCCTCCTCTCTCTGCTGCTTTCTTCTCTTCAGCACGTCTCCATATATTTTCCTCTTGCCCATCACTCCCTCTTTCTCTGTCTTTCTTTCCTGTGAGGCTTAGAGGTGCTGTCAGTCTGTAGATTGTGACAGATTGGAGAGAATTAAACCTTTTGTCCCCTTGTGGCTCCTATCTAACCAATTCAATTGGCTCATTACTTTCTGGGTGAGGGAGCTGAGGGGCCTGTCTCAGAGCGCTAAAATGGGATCGTTATCACAAATCTAACAGTGAATTTTTTTTCCTTTCAATCTTAACTGTACAAAGCTGCAACAGCCCTTTAGAGGATTTTTTTCTTGGGGGGTGATGTGGGCTCAATACATTGGCGGTGAAGTGGTGACTTTTTTTCCCTCTTATTTGTGTCCAAATCCATGATGAACCAGCAAGATGTATTCCATATGTTTTCTGTTTGACGGTGCAGTCTATGAGAGAGATAAGGGTGCTGTCCGTGGTGCTGAACAAGTCTGGAAGAGCCACTCCGGCACATCCACTCTGCTGGGTTGCAACTCCAATTGATTCTCACTCATTCCTGACCACTTTGGCACAACTGCTGGAAGGTTGTTCATTCCCACTCCTTTCTGCTCGTCAAATGTCAGCAGCAGCAGTGACCACTTTGTCATATGATTCACAACCTCTGATTAAAGGAGAAAAAATAAGGAAATAAAGAAACTTTGGTGGGAAACTTAGGAGTTCATTCAAATCCTGCCAGTTGTAAATCGTGTCACTTTGCTATTGATTTTCTATCTTTAATTCGTCCTGTTTGTGCGACTGGATGGATTCTTAGCGGTTGGTCATCCTTTTCCCCCTGAAATCTGTCCGTACCATCAGTAACTCACTCTCTGCTTCTCTTAGCCTCAACATGCCCAAACGTGTCATTTCTCAGAGGATTTCTCTGCTGCGTATACCCTTTACCACCAGCTCTGTTGTTAACAAAAGAAGCTCTATTCATCCCCGGTGCTGCATAGAAACTGAAGCAACTATAGTGGTCACGTCTCACACAATGGCCGTCCAGATAAGATGAGGCCAAGCTTAATCTTTAAGAGTCTATTCCCCAGCAGCATGACTGTATCTATTATAACTCTGATGTTTAAAGACTCAAAGGGTTGACGTACAAAGAAAGACCAGAAGAAGAATAAAGTGGTTCTCATGTTCAAGTCATTCATTTGGCATTCATTCATCAAAGCGCTCTTCGGTGCCTGATGATTGGTCAATGTTGAATTAATTAGTTGGCTGAAACATGATGTACTTTTACCATACTTTGGTACGCAAATGGTTCACTCCACAAGACAGTGACGAGTGTCTGTTCGACTAAATGTTATGTGTGTAATAATACACAGATGTGGATTTATAGAGAATGATACAAGAAGCAACAAAAAGGAAGCTGGTCATCTGCAGCAATGTGAGCATTTTTATTTGTGACAATCAAACAGGCAGGGCCACAAATATGCAAAAAAAAACAGCTCAGCACAACTGTGATATGCGGAGGAAAAGCTCAAACACACATCTTTTCAAACCTTGAACCAACAGCCGTGTTCCATCAGCAGAAGAACATGCCTGTCCTCACTCCCGTCAGCTACTGTAAGAACAAGATGGTGAAGCCTGAGTAGTTACAAACTGGACAAGAGAGGAGTGAAAAAACATTTCCTGTTACAACAAATATCAATTATTTTTTGACAGTATGCTCCGTTCTAGTCACTGTGTACTTAAGTGTGTACTTAAGTGTACTTTAATGGCCTGTACAGATACAGTGAGATACAGTGTGAAACAACAGCACACATTCAGCAACTGAGAGATGCTACCATTGTGGGTCAAGCTCCTCCTGAAAGAACTAAAGGTGGTCCTATAGTTTTAGTTAGTAGTGTCTAATGTAATAAGATAAGTTGGATAAGTAAAAATAAAAGGATTCAAACATATTGTAAAATCTAGTATATGATCCAGAGATAGAACAAACTGTAAATTAGAACAAAAGAGAAAGACAAAGTCTGAAAATAATCAAAACAAGAGCGAATCTAACCCCCTAAGCATGAGGTCAGCTGCATAACAGTAATGATCCTGCCAGTGTATCACATAATGTGTTGAATAAGTAAGCAAAATGAGGGTGATTACAGTAAACACCAGCCCCGCTCTGTGTTTTCCACATACATTTGTTCTCCATTATTTGTCAAGCTGATGATACTGAACTGCGCTCCAAATTAAGCAGAGGATTTTGTCTAAACAATCACACACACACACACACACACACACACACACACACACACAAACACAAATGCACAGAAACTCACAAATGCATACAGACAGCATGCTCAATGGATTTGCAGTGAAGTCCTTCCCAGTCGGCCAGGACTAAGTCACAGAAAGACCATGTTTGAGTCACACAGGACCTCTCCTCCCTCTCCTGATCTGTGTGCGTGTGTTTACTATCCATCTCTCCGTTTTTATAAAGTCCTCTCCTAAGTTCAGTGGGTCACCGTGAAGTCATCATCTGTTGCATTGGCTCCTCTCTGACCTTTAACCGGATTGGTTGCCACGCATGTGTCACTAACTCATCTTTAGCAATACCAGAGCGAGACAGGAAGATAGCCAGTAGCTGTTTGCACGTGTGCGCGTCAAATGTCCGTCTCAGTGTTTCCCTCCTTTTAAATTACCTCCCGCCACGCCCTCCGCCCCCCCGTGCAAATGTACCTACATTAGTCTCCACAGTTTTGTCATCTAATTCCTCCTCTCACTCGTTCCGCCCTCCAGATGAGTTCGTGCAGCAGCCGTGCGCTGACTATCCTGTCTACAGTGTTCGGAGCCTGCGGGCTGCTTCTGGTGGGGGTGGCCGTGTCCACAGACTACTGGCTGATCATGGTGGAGGGCATCATCCTGCAGCAGAACCAGAGCATGGAGGTGAAGATGGCGCTGCATTCAGGCCTCTGGAGAGTTTGCTTCGTGGCTGGTAGGTATATGCAACAACATATTCAAATAAAAAGAATTAAAGGATGACTGTGTAGAAGACAGATACTTGTGTGCACGGATACACCAAAACACACACACACACACACACACAACCATCCAAACAATGCTGCTACGTGTGTGTGTGCATATGTCCACATTATCTCAGTGACAAACACACAGAAACAGATAAATCAGCCGAGTGAGAGAGCAGCAAGGGGAGAAAAGAGAGAAAGCGAGCTTCTGGCCTCCAGAATCATATAGCTGTCACAAAACATGATCGTTACCTGTGAGCAGGACTGCAGAGACCCAGAGATGTTTCTTTATTTTTCTGGCTTTTGTTTTGCTTCCTCATGCATCACTGACTTTGAAAGCAAACCCCAAAATGTTCCTCTTTGTTTGTGTGTGTGTGTTTCCTCTCAGGAGCGGAAAACGGGAGATGTGTTGCATCGGAGTACTTCACTGAACCCGATATAGAGATCACCACTGAAAACACTGCGAATATCCTCAGTGAGTAAAACATACAACAGCCCAGAGACTTTACACGTTATCTTCTGTTTGAGAGTAACTGCAGAGTCCCCCTACTGATTGATCGTGGATACTGAAATTTGAACGTAATATTCGAGTTTTTGTTTTATATCACAGTAAAGTGATTGTCTTTGGTCAGACAAAATAAGATCTTTAAAGACTTCATCTTGGACTCTGGGAAAATAACTGTTAGTTGCAGCCTTTCTAACAGTAATCAGATGAACTTCATTAAAGTGATTTAACGGGTGATTTAACGGGTTAAAGTTAAATAAAATGTAAATTGTGATCTTTGATCCAGAAAATATTATTATTATGGTTATTATTATTGTTATTATGACTGTTATTTTTAACTGTTTTTGAATATTTACAACCATTTTCATATTTATGGAGCAACATTTTCCATCATAACTCTGTTTCCCATCGTTAAAAAGCAATTAGACACTTTAAAGAAATGTGTTCATACCAAAAGTAAAAAGCAGACCACTGTAAGAAAGGAATGCTGTTTCCAATCTCCCCTTTTTAGTGATGAATGTCATGGCATCTTCACTTCACTGAGCATACTTAATATCCTAGATTCTACCGCCTCTGATTGTCTTAATACTTTATCAGCTCCAGAGACATCATCATCCACCTCTCTCAGCAGTTTAAGGACACATTACATCAGCTTTGTTTGACACGGTGACCTCTCCTCCCTACAGAGATGGTGCGGACAGCCACGCCCTTCCCGATGGTGTCGCTGCTTTTCGTCTTCACTGCCTTCGTCATCAGTAACATCGGACACATCCGGCCTCAGCGCACCATCCTGGCCTTTGTGTCTGGCATCTTCTTCATCCTCTCAGGTGGGAACCATTACTCATCTCCCGCTTGTCACCACACCTTCACTCAGTGATTGATTACAGCAGCCTGGCGTGTCCTGTGTCACACGCGGACGCGCTCCATCACGGCTCTATTTTTAGTGTCTGATGCAGGTGTGTAGGCTGTCATCAGAAAAGGTGACTAGATTAGCTTCCTGCTCTTCTGACTTTGGAATTAAACAGGCTTTAAGAGAGGAATTATGAATTTTTGGATTACTCTCAAGGATTGTCAAAATCCTGAACATACACGCGATATTCCCACAGTACCATGAGCAGCTCTCTCATCTTTATGTCCTGCATTAGTGTAATTAACCTTGTTGAACAGCAGGTGGCTCTAATGCTCCCGTTTCTTGTCCTCTGTGTGTAAAGACTGCCGGGTGCCAAATTGGAGCTCATGTTCTTTGAAGGCTGTTTCACTTGACATGTTTGAGCAGGAAGCAGCGCTGCAGAGCTTAGAGGAGCATCAAACGGGAGCTGCAGCAACGGCTCCTGACTTTGCCGCGGCGGGGACTTGCTGATAAAGGGTGTAGCAGAATAATAGGTTTTATGTAACCGGCGTTATGTCATGTTTATAGCCTGTGCTGGAAGTGTCGCAGTGCTTTTTGATAATAGGGTGACAATAAGGGGCAAGTGTATCAAATTGCTTTTCAGCGGTTAGATATTCTGCTGCACTGAGCCTCTCTCTCACTGCCTTCCTCCTGCCTTCCCTACTCACCCCTCCTCCCTCAGCCTCCCCCCTTCTCTCATTCACCCAGCCTCTCAGCTCTCAGTTTTCAAAGCTTTTTCTGCTCAGTCGCTATCCTTCCTCTCATACTTACTCCTTCATTCAGATTGTATCCCTCAGTAGTCTTAGTCACTGTGGATGTTGTGGTGTTGGTGGACTTCTGAGAGATGTGAGACTATTCTGCTGGCATCACTGACACGGTGTTTGGTAAATATTGTAGTTCGGGTCGGTCGTGTTCTGAGTGATATTACAGAATTCCGAGCAAGAAGCCCCAGCTGTTCGAGCATAGAGGTTGATATTTCTCTCTTACCCAACAGACATCTTGCATATGCATTTGTACATGTAGACTATAATCTATTTCTTCTTTCTTTTTGTCTCACACATGCACACCCTTTGGTTTCCTTTATCTCCTAAGTGTGCACGTGCACATCCGTGTTTCCCCCAATTTTGATGCTGTTACTTATTTAGGTAAAGATGTACTTCCACTGCAGGATTACCAGCAGCATGGTTTCTGCATATTCTGTGGTTTTCAATTTTAAATTGACAACACAGCCTCTCAAACGAGGCGTTTACTGTGAAGGGCATAGCTTGACAGCGGGTGGTACATTTTAATCTTGCAGGGAAGGCTAAAAGTACTCATTTTGCTGCTTACAGCATGCAGCTTTCGTTGAATATTGATGATTTGATGTTGGCCATATGTTGTATCTCATGCATTTAACATTTCTAAGATTGTTCTTGGAGGAAGGGGTTTTAATGTTGTATATGTTGCTTCTGGCTGAAAAGGGTCACTGAAAGCTTATTCTGGTTTTCCATACGATGCTTAGAGTCCTCTAACGCAAGTTTACAGTGGATGCTGAATGTAGCCGCTAAATGGTATTACAACTGTGTCAAGACACTTTTGTTTGTTTTTACGTACTTTCAGTGTTTATCCCTCTCTTTTTTTAAACATATCTTCATTGTGATTTTCAAAAAGGACCAAATTATAAACGTACAAGCTCAGTCAGTAATCAAAATATGAGAATTAAATTAAAGGTACTTTGTTCTCAGGATAAGTAAAGGAAATACATTTGTTTAGTTTAAATGGAAATCTGCAGGCATCACTGTTACCTAGAAATTACATTTCAATGAAATTACAATCAGAATGTCGAACTTAAATTTGTAATATATATTTTTTATGTTTTCCATTGATATTATTTCCATTGCTTTGTTTCCATGAGGCATTTCTCTCTAAAGGTCATTGATCTGTATCTGTCATTATGATACACTCTGGTCTCTCTGCCCTCTATTTTGTAATGTAACATATTGGAGGCAAATTTCTTGGTCTGGTCACTTCACATCCCATCGCTCTCTCTCGCTCTTTCTGTCTCCTAAACCCTCGCCACACTACTGCAGCTGTCTGGATCGCCATATAATGACCTCCTCGCTCTCTCTTGTATCTGACTCTCTGGCTCTCTCTGACTCGCTGTCATTGTTAATGTGATGTGTGCAGGCCTCAGTCTGGTGGTGGGCCTGGTACTCTACATCTCCAGTATTAATGATGAGGTGATGAACCGGCCCAGGGAGCCCGAGCAGTTCTTCAACTACCACTATGGCTGGTCCTTCGCCTTCGCTGCCTCTTCCTTCTTACTCAAAGAGGTCGGTCTGGGCTGTGTGTGTGTGTGTGTGTGTGTGTGTGTCTGTGTGTTTGTGTTTTTGTTCGTGGGAAGAAATATGTGAAAGAGAGTGAGAGAGTGTGAGTTCTAAGTGTTGCATGCTGAGTTTAAGAAGGTAAGATGATTACAATGCTGTAGATATGGTGAGGCATCGATGGTTTGTGTGTGTTCATGTGTGCATCCATGCGTGGAGAGATATCATGTGAATCCTCTGCTCACCCCCCCCCTCCCCCTCCCCCACTCTCCTCCTGCCTATTTCCCATCATCAGCAGCAGCACTGCTCTTAATGTGGTGCAGTGGACACTAACCTCCTCCCCTCTTCTCTCTCCTTTCTCCCCATCTGTTCTCCACACTCATGTCTCCCCCTTTCACCTTTCTTTTCCTTTCAATCTGTTATATATGAGCTTAAATGAATTTAAAGCGTACCTCATCTTTCTAAATCAAAGGCTGATACTTTCACCTCTTTACTTTAATACATTCCTTTTAACACTTCTGCTCTATCAGTCACTTTTCATTTAATTTCCCCAGCCATCACTTGTTACTACTTCTTTGAAAATGTGCTCTGAACTCAGTTTAGTTACGCAGCTCAGTCCCTCTCTCCCTGTGGCATCTTATCACCCCCCTCATCTCATCCCGCTTATTTTCTCACTCGCTGTCTCAGGGGGCCGGGGTGATGTCAGTCTATCTGTTTATGAAGCGCTACGCCGAGGAAGAGATGTACCGCCCCCACCCTGCACTCTACCGCCCCCGCCTGTCCGAGAGCAGCGACTACAGCGGCCAATTCCTCCACCCAGAATCATCCTGGCCTCCGCCGGAGCGAGGCCGCAGCACCTCCGAAGCCTCCAGCGACATCTCCATCCAGCTCAACCAGGCTCCCCCGGTGCCCCCCAAAAGCAGCCTCCAAGGGCAGGGCAGCCCGCCTTCTGGGTCTTCTTCCGCAGGGAGCTACCAAATGCCCCCGCAGTCTGCTGGCTACCCCACCACACACACCCTCACCAGGTCGCACGCCTCACATCCCCAAGGCCAAGCTCTTCCCATGGCCATGCCTCCGATGCCCATGCCTCCGCCGCACTATCACACTCACATGCACATGAGCGCCTCCCCCTGTTAGGAAGAGGGAGCACGAGGGAGGGAAGGAGAGACACTGACTCCTCATAATCACGTATACTGTACATTTAGATGTGGATGAGAGTAAATACTGAGTTTGGAGCAGAGATCATGTGAGATTAAGTGGAGAGAGGTGATCAGACATAATAAAATGTAGCGTTTGAACCTATAATGAACCAAGGACAAAGGAGGTGTTGGAGATTTAACAGGATTGTGGAGATATGCCAGAAAGTGCAATGGGCAGGGGGGGGGAAATAAAAACAAGAGTTGATTGCTAAAGAAAAAGAGGAATTCAGTTTGTCATGATGGAAAGAGGTACAAAAAGTGATTCCTAGAAAGACTTTAGAGGTTAGGTTTAGTGACAGAGGAGATATAGGGGAGGGAGAGCGAGGCAGGGAGAGCGAGGGGCTGCGGTATAATGCGAAGATACTGCAGTGCTGCAGGACATTTGTATGCATTTGGAAATGTACAATGCAAAACACTGATCACAGAGACTGAGGATGCACATCGTTTTTATACATACTTAATTCATAAAAATACACAGACTACGTACCTTTTTACCAAACGGTAAATATAAATTTCTTACATCATCAATCCAGTTTCAGAACTCACAATGTCAACGTATTATGATTATTATTATTATTAATAATTAAAAAGTATTAGGTAACAATAGAGTAGTTCTGAAATAAGAACACGACATGTGAATGCTGTTAATCTTTGTAAAAAAAAAAACTGACAGAAGTGGACTATGTTCTGAAATATCATAAGGAGAAATCTACTTTATGTTTTACATGTTTGATTAAGATACCAATTTCTAAATTTCTTGTACATAAAATTGCACATGAGGACTTCTATCTAGCTGTTGTAGATTATGAATGAAGCTTTGGCACAAGTCACATTAAGAAAATGTCTGACTCATTCTGCTTTGGATGAAGACTCTGCAACAGGCGCACTGCAACCAACGAGGCAGCGATGGTTGGAAGGAGGACCCACCCAACACTGATGTGGCGGTCTGATGCCCTCTTCTGGCCACTGTTCAGCACTGACCCTGGATCAGATCGGGCCCAGGTCACTACTTTTTCATGCACTCTTCCTTCGTCACTGATCTGCACTGTGTGTCAGTTGATGGTGCAGCACAGATGTGTTGGACTGGAGCTGTCACGGTGAATGGCAGGTGCAACAAGACATGCCATTTTGAACTGCACATGGAGCAAGATTTATGCTTTTTTCATTTATTTATTTTTTTAAAAATGTTTTATTGAAAGACACGAGACAATATTAAGACAATACATAGACATAACAACAAGAGGATGACAAGAACAGTGGGATAAAAGCCAGCAAATATCATATAGTCAGTGTGTGTGTATGTGTGCGCGTGTGTGTGTGAGAATGTCCTTGAGCCTTTCGAGATGGAGGGAAAAAATATATATATAAATATAATAATAATAATAATTTGAAAAACCAAACCAAAAAGAAAAAATGAAAAACAGGTCAGTATGTGTGCAAATGGATGTTCATGTATGCATGTACGTGGGTTTCAATTGGTTGTCCGGCAAGAAAAACAAAACAGAAATCAATAGTAAAAAAATACGCAAAAAAAAAAAAATATATCTATATACACCGGTATATATACTATACATATTTCAATATGAATAGAATGGGTGGTGTCACGTTTGCAGAAACATAGTGAGGGATGACCAGGTGGAACGGTGTTCTGTTGTATTGTATATGATGGATGAGGTTAGATTTTCCATTGAAATATATTCTGTCATTAAGTTTCTCCAGTGTGCGATGTGTGTGTTATTCCTTGATTTCCAGTTGATGAGGATAGTTTTCTTGGCGGTAGTTCGGGCCACAAGGAGTGATTTGCGGTTTGTTTTACTCAGATGTATTGTTGAGATGTCTCCTAGTAAGCACAGTGAAGGGGATAAAGGGACGAGGCAGCCCAGGAAGACAGACAGTGACTCAGTTATTTCTTCACAAAAGTGATGAACTGGTGCAGTGCCAGGTGGCGTGAACAAAGCTATCCGGGCTGTTCTGAGTGCAATGTGGACAGATATCTGACGTGAATCCCATTTGAAACATGTTTTGCCCGGTGTAATGAATTCTGTGAAGTATTTTACACTGTATTAGTTGTAAATTGGCATTTTTAGTCATGAAGTAGATGTTATTGCAGATTTGGTTCCAGAAATCAGCATGAGGAGTGATGGATAGGTCTGATTCCCATTTTCTTGATGGTATGGATGATGTTTTGTCAGACTGTGATATTACTCTCCATATTTTTGAGATTAACTTTTTTGAAGGGGGATATGAATTAATTCTGAGGTTGAGGGGGGTATTTCTAGGTTAGTGGCCTTAACGTTAAGTTTGGATTGAACGGATGATTTGAGTTGCAGATATTCCAAAAATGGATTGCTCCTGATGCCGTACTTCTGAACCAAGTGAGGGAATGAAACCATGGTGTTGTTATTGAAGATGTGTTTCAGATGAGTGATGCCTTTAGCGGACCATGTGTGGAGATTTAGAGGTGTCTTGTGACTTAGAAAATCAGGATTGTTCCAGATGGGAGTACAATTTGAAGGTACAAAAGTGATGTTAGCGATTTTGTGGAATTTCCACCAGGCTGTCAGAGTTTCTGCTATTGTTAGTATATTGAAACAAGGATGGCGTTTGATAGATTGGCTTAAAAATGGTAAGTCAGAAATCTGAATGTCCTTACAAACTGTCTGTTCTATATCTAACCATGTGTTGTCTGATTGGCTGGGGTGGATCCATTTAAGAATGTACTGAAGTGTATTTGCTAGAGAGTAGTGAAAAAAATGTGGAGCTTCAAGTCCTCCGTGTGTTTTTGGTTTTTGTAGAGTGGCCAGTTGAATTCTTGGTGTTTTATTTTTCCAGTAGAACTGAGTAACGATTGAGTCAAGCGACTTGAACCAGGAGTGGGTGGGTTGAGATGGTATCATTGTGAAGAGGTTATTTATTTTAGGAAGTATTGTCATTTTAACTGTAGCTATTCTGCCCATGAGTGATAATGGCAGATCCATCCAGCGGAGGAGGTCGTCATTTATTGTTTTAAGTAATGGAGTGAAGTTGAGTGTGAACAGCTCTGACAGCCTGGGGGAAATATGTATTCCCAAATACGTGATGGCACCTGTGCAGAAAGGGATAGGTGGTGTATGGGCTGCCCCATCCCAACTATTTACAGATTTATACTTTAAAGACTGGGCAGAAGTACTTTTTAAAAGCTTCAATGTTATTTATATATCTGGAAAACTCACAGATGGAAGCATTAATAACATTTGCACTTAATGCTCAAAGGACAAATACCGCTGTTTATGAAACGCAAGTCCTCAGGACATGGACAAAATAGGCCGTTCTTTAATTCCAGTATTTTCGGTTCTCATTTGTGATGGTGCATTGTGCTAAACGTTTCTAGAGTATCTGAAAATGTATATGTTTACATAAAAACATGATATTGAGCTCTCTTGTGTTTAGGACTGCATCAAATTTTTATAAGCCTGATCTGTTTATTCATCTAGATTCATTGTTTTGTCTGTGAAATTTCAGAAAATAGTGAAAAAGTGGCAAATGTAATGGCCCACAGCTCAACGTGATTTACCTAGTCAGATTGTTTTATTCAACCAACAGTCCAAAACCAAACGTTTTCTACTATATAT